>NW_027141790.1:0-253808 GCF_036365525.1 Heterodontus francisci
TCAGCCGTCTGAGACTGTTTCCTTACCTGATGATTATTAATGAACCGATAATAATGCCTCTTGTGCTTCTTCCCTATCTTTTTAGTATGTGCGGGCACAAGGAATCTGAACCATAGACTTTTCCCACTCTTTGTTACTTTATCAAATATTTCCCACTTTCTGCCTTAAATATTGTGAGATTTATTTTATTGGAATGTATTCACTATTATTGGACAGTCATCGCTTTCCCTCAGAGACCTCTCTTCCACTTCTTGAGGCTCTGAATCCTCATTCACTGGCTCATGTTGCCCTGAAAGTCCCAAAACACATGAGACTTCATATCTTCTGAGTTAGCAGATGTGTTCCAGAAATCCATTTAGACGATTATCCTTGTCAGTTTGTCCTATCTGCTCCAAAGCCGAGTAAATGCGAGCTGTACTTACACTCAGTAGATGGAATCATTCCTGACAGATGCGATGGGCTGGGTCATGTGCAGGAGGCAGGTTTTGCGGAGTCGGCCTGAAATGTCACCCCTCACCCCACCCCCTCCCCTGCCGCCGCGCCCAGGACGACCCTCCTGTCTTTTCGGGTGAAAGTTTAACGAGACGGGATCCCCATCCCATTAAAGGCTTTATAGGGCCGTGGGTTACACAATCACAGGGCCGGCATCTCAGCAGTAATGGCAGCACCACCAGGAGAGGTGGCCACTACAGGTACTAGGAACAGAAGAGCAGCAGTAGGCCAGTAAGCCCTTCGAGCCTTCTCCACCCTTCAGTACGATCATTCTCTTCAATGCCTTTTCCCCACACTATCCCGATATCTCCTTATGTCCCTCGTATTTAGAAATCCCACAATCTCTGCTTTAAACCTGCTCAATGACTAAGCTTCCACAGCCCTCTGAGGCAGGGAATTGCAAAGATTCACAACCTTCTGAGTAAAGGAATTTCTCCTCGTCTCTGTCCTAAATGATTTCCTTCTTATTTTGAAATTGTGTCTACTGGTTCTAGACTCCCCACCCAGGGGAAAATCTTGCTTGCAAACACCCTATCTGTCCCTTTATGTATTTTTTAGGTTTGAATGAAATCACCTTTCATTCTTCGAAACTTGAGAGAATAGTCGCCCAGTTTCCGCAATTACTCTTCATCGAACATTCCCGCCATCCTGGAAACAAGTCTGATGAACCTTCGTTGCACTCCCTCTTTGGCAATAAGATCCTTCCCAGGGTAAGGGAACCAAAACTGCACACAATAATCTTGGTGCTGTCTAACCAAGGTTCTATACAATTGAAGCAAGATTTCAAAATTCCTGCACTCAAATCCTCTTGTGATAAAGACTAACATACCATTAGCCTTCTTAATTGCGTGCTGCACCTGCATGTTAGCTTTCAGTGACTTATTGACAAAGATATGGAGGTCCCTTTGTACGTCTACACTTCCTAATCTCTTGCCATTTAAGATATACTCTGCATATGTGCTGCTCCGGCCACAATGGATAACCTCACAATTTGCCACATTATACTACATCTGCCACTTTCTTGCCCACTCAGTAGGTCTGATTAAATCCCCTTGGAGCCAATTTGCATATTCCTCAGAACACACATTCACACCTAGTTTTGTGTATTCTGCCAACTATGAAAATATTGCATTTTGGCCCCGACATCCTAATTATTGACATTTATTGTGAACAGCTGGGGCCTGAGTCCTGATCCCTGTGGCACGTCACTATTTGCAGCCTGCCAATGGGAGCCTGCCAATGCCAATGACACGTTTGTTCCTATTCTCTGTTTTCAGCCTGCTAAACAATTATTAATCCATGTCAGTATATTGCCTCCTATCCCACGTGCTTTAATTTTGCTGTCAATCTGCTGTGGGTGACGTTTTCAATAGCCTTTGGAAAATCCAAGTATACCAGTTCCACCGACTCCCCTTTCTCAATTTTGCTGGTAAAATGTTCAAAAAGCTCCAACAGGTTCGTCAAACGTGATTTCCCATTCATGAAACCATGTTGACTATGCCCAATCCGATCATTATTATTCAAGTGTCCATTTATCACATCCTGTAGAATAGATGTTTATATTTTCCCTACTACTGATGTAAGGCTAACACGTCTGCAGTTCCCTGTTTTCTCTTTCCCTCCATTCGAAAATAGTGGTGTGACATTTGCTACCTTCAAATCTGCAGGAACCTTTAGCCCCATTCATTTCTCCAATACAGCCTTCATCCTCACAATAATTTCTGTCATCTCCTCTTTCTCCCGAGTCCCTTGGACCTCTAATTTTGGGAGAGTTCTTGTATCTTCCTCAGTGAAGAAAGGCACAAAGAAATCATCTACCTTCTCTGCAATTTATTTTTTCCAATTATAAATTTTGCTGACACTGCCTGTAATGGATCCACATTTGACTGAGCCAAACATTTCCTTTTTGTGGACATATAGAAGCTTTTGAAGTTCGTTATTTTGTTTCTTTTTTGATTATACATTCATATTCTTTTCTGTCTCTCTTTATCAGTTTTTGGTCCTGCTTTTATGTATTCTCAAATCTTCCCATTCCACTGGTTTACTACTGTTTCTGGCAACTTTATAGGCATTTTAGTTTAATCTTATACAACCCGTAACTTCCTTTGTTAGCCGCTGTTGACTGCCTTTACTTTTGGGGTTTTTGTACCTTGAAGGAATGTACAGTTGCTGTAAACAATGAAATATTTATTTGAAGACTATTCATTGCGTCTGTACTGTCAGACCTTTTAATGTATTTTCCCAATTCACCGCAGCTATTTTGCCCCTCATACCTTCATAATTTCCTTTGTTCAAAATTAACAGGTTGAATTACCTTACTTTCAAACATAACGTAAAATTCTATCATATATGGTCACTCATCCCGAAAGCATCTTTACCAACACGATTATTAATTAACCCTTTCTCGTTACCTAATGCTAGATCTAAAATAGCCTGGTCTCTAGTCTGTTCCTCAACATATTGCTCTAGAAAACCATTCCTAACATTCCAACGACAAGTCCTCCACAGCATTAGTGCTCATTAGATTTACCCTGTCTATCTGGAGATTGAAGTCACCCATAATCGCTGTATTACCCATGCTACATGTTACTGATTTCATGATTAATACCATGCCCCACACTGTCACTACTGCTGTTGGCCTATAAGCAACTGCTACCAATGTTTACTGCCCCTTGCTGTTTCGTAGCTCCACCCAAACACTACATTTTGCTCTAACGATTTGTGACCGTCCCTTACTAATATACTAATCCAATCCCTTATTATCAGCACAAAACCAACTCCTTTTCCTGCTTTCCTTTCCATTCTAATTGTTGAGTCTCTTTGAATCTTCAGTTCCCACTCTTGGGCATCCTATAGCCACGTTTCTGTAATGACAATGAGATCATACCCATTTAGCTCTATCTGGGCCTTTAAATAACCTACCTTGTTTCGAATGCTGCGTGCATCCAGGTAGAGTGCCCTTAACCTTGTCTTTTTAATATTATTCTGCATTCTAAACCGTGTTGAGGCTTGCCTTTATTTCGCCTACCTTCTAATGCTGCTGTCTACATTACTTCCTCCTGTTTTAAGCTCTACATCCTTCCAATTTGAGCTCTGCCTCCGGTTCCCATTCCACTGGCAAGATTGTTTAACCACCGCCGCACCCCCCGCACCCCCCACCCCCACCCCCCACCCCACCCCCCAGCAACGCTGTCCAATCTCCCTGTGAGAATATTCGTTCTAGTCCTGTGAAGCTGTTGCCCCGTTAATAGGCCACTCAAGGCCCTCCGTTGGCCTCTGGGCCTGAAGACATAATTTGGCCTATCCAGCTCCAAGGAGAACCAGAACCTGCAATCATGGTGTCAGGCTCTGTGGGAAATGATTCTGCGGTGATTCCCCAAGCCCCCACAAGAAAACCCGACTTCGGAAGGAGAATAGGATCCAGCACAATGAGCCCGATTCCCACCTAGTATCAATCCACAATCTTTTGCTGGTACATTCTGAGGGTCCCATTTGAAATTGATTGTTTTTGTGTCATTCGCTCACCATTTCCACTGGAATTCCATTCGTTGTCAGTGACTCTGCCTGGGAATCAAACCCAACCCCGTTTTGTGATCCTGACCCCTGTGCAGGAACCCTGTTGTAAGTTATAGGTGTATGGACCTCGGGTGTAAACAAAGGGATATTACACACTCCAATAATGTCTCTGGAAGACTGTATAGGTTAAGCTGTGATTCATTTGCTTAGAATACGGGGACTATTTTTTGTTGTCCTCCTTCACATCTTTTTCAGATAGTTTGCTGACTGTGCTGGTGCTTTTTACTTCTTTTTCCTTGAACTGGAATATTTCATCAACTTTTTCTCTCAATCCCATCCGTCCCTGGGCTTCTCATGGCCGTCTCTGACACTTCCCTTTCCTTCCTCGACCATACTGCCTCTATTTCATGGATTGGCTATCCACGAATTTCTACTATAATCCCACTAACTCCCACAGTTACCTTGATTACCTTTCCTCCCACCCCACCTCCGAGAAAGGCTCTGTGCCATTCTCCCAGTTTCTCCATCTCTATTCCATCTGTTCCGATGATGCTACCTTTCAACCTAGTGCTTCAGAAATATTGTCATTATTCGTCATCCAAGGATAACCCTCCACTGTGGTTAACAGGATCTTTCATCGTGTCTATCCTATTTTCCGTATAACTGCCTTCACCCATTCCCCTCCCAGCCAAATGTATCATAATGTTCCCCTTGTCCTCACTTTCCACCCCACTCACCTCCACAATGAACACACCATCCTCCAACATTTCTACCATGTCCGGTTAAGTCCAGCACTAAACATATATTTGGCTACTCTTCGACCACCCTGTTCCCTGCACTCCTCAATTACCCCCAAAATCTGATAATTTTCCCGGTCATATTCCCATGCAAGGGCAGGAGAGGCAACAGCTCCCTTTTCAACTCCTCCCTTCCCTTTATCCAAGGCGCCAAACAATCCTTCCCGGTGAAACAATTTGCTGTACTATTTACCATTTAGTAATAGTATTCAGTACGCATGGTGACATCTGCTGGACATTGGGACAGGAGCAAATGCAGATTGGGTGATTGCATTGCATGACTCCTCCGTTCAGTCTGCAAGCATAATCCTGACCATCCAGTCACTTATCACTTTAATTCTACACCCTCCTCCACTCTGACCTCTCTACCGCTGACCCCCTATCCTCTTCCATTGCAGATCAATTTCGTATAGGTGTTTTATCGCATCTCGGCTTCAACACGGAGATTAAAATATTCAGATAATAAACATTGCTTCTACTTTCTCGGAGACCTGTGCTGTTACTGGGGGATTGTTACACAGGGCGGCACAGTGGCACAGTGGTTAGCACTGCAGCCTCACAGCTCCAGGGACCCGGGTTCGATTCTGGGTACTGCCTGTGTGGAGTTTGCAAGTTCTCCCTGTGTCTGCGTGGGTTTTCCGGTGCTCCGGTTTCCTCCCACAAGCCAAAAGACTTGCAGGTTGATAGGTAAATTGGCCATTATAAATTGTCACTAGTGTAGGTAGGTGGTAGGGAAATATAGAGACAGGTGGGGATGCTTGGTAGGAATATGGTAGTGTAGGATTAGTATCAATGAGTGGTTGATGGTCGGCACAGACTCGGTGGGCCGAAGGGCCTGTTTCAGTGCTGTATCTCTCATCTAATCTAATCTAATCAGAGTCAGTCAGAGTGGAGGTGGTGTAGGGATTCTCTATTAATACACAGCTGGTGGGTTTACCCACCATTCTGTGTCACTTTTCCAGGCTCGTCTTTGCCAGATTGTCCAGGTTCCTTCTTCCTTCTGTAATCTGCTGTAACCATTTAAACCATCCACTTGTTAATCCTCTCCCTTTTCTTTGTCCCATTCGCCATAATTTTGTTCGTCTTTGCATCATTCCTGCCCTCCAACTGATCACAGACCTTCCCCGTTGTTCTTTCCTCTCCCATACACGACTTTTCACATTGCTTTAAAACTGTTAATCTCTAATATCGTCCAGTACTGGAGAAAACCTATCAGATTGAATCGTGAACTCCCTTTCTATATCCACCGATGTCTGCCCTGCTAAATGTTTTCTTTAATTCTTCCACTGGATGTGTGTGCTGCTGGAAAGGCCAGTATTGGTTGGTCATGCCTTATTTCCCTCGACAACTGAGTTATTTGCCAGACCAGTTCAGAGGGCAGCTAAGAGTCAACCACATTGCGCTTGGACTGGAGCCACATGTAGTCCATATCAAGTAAGGATGGCAGATTTCCTTCCCTGAAAGACATGAGTGAAGCAGATAATTTCTGAGAATAAAAATGCTCGTATCACCATTACTGAGACGAACTTTGAATTCCTGCTTTTTGTTGATTTGCTGGCTTTATGAATTAAATTGAATTTGAATTCCACCAACTCCCATGGTGGGATTTGAATCTGTGTCCCCGGGACATTAGTCTGGTCCTCTTGATTACTAGCTTAGTAGCAATAGCACTACAACACATTTTCCTCTTCAACATTGTCCTATTTTCAATCATATTTACAGCAGTGTCAGTATTTTGTTTTTACTTTGGTCTGGGTATTAACGGGTGAGTGACATGTGTGAGGATAGGTGTTCCAGAGGTTTACCTGCATACACTAACTTTTTAATCCTTGACAGGTACCCCACCTAGATGTCACACCAACAGGCTTTGTTTCCAATTGGGCAGGGAGGAGTGTCGACCAGATCTTAGGACCAGGGCTGTCCATAGACGGACCCCGGGGTATGGGAGGAACTGCCTGACATTGGGGTTTACAAAGGCTAACTCTGGAGCGGGAGAGAGACTTGAAATGTCCGATCACTGGGTTGCCAATCCTGAAAGCAGGGAGGGGGCTCCTATCCTGAAGTGTGATCTCAGGCCAGGGAAGGATGGGTCCTGGAGAGTATGTTATCCAGGAGACAACGTATGGTCTGATCAAGGGAGAGGGGTCCAATCCTGGAGGGAATTCTGATCCCGGATGGGCGGGTCTAATTCCGGGTGTGGGGTCTAATCTCGCCGTTCGGGGTCCAGTTCGGGTGGGGGATGGTTAGAATGGCCAAACCCGGCTTTCTTTGTACATGGGATGCCACATGCAAATGTTTCCTATGATAACAGGGAAAGTAGGCTGGTCAGAGTTAAACCTGTCAAACACATAAAATCAGAAATTTCCAGCATCAGTAAAATATTCCAATTACCTACTTTCCTCCTTGGAGCGTGGGTCTGCACTACCCTGTCACAGCTCCATTAAAACCAGAAATGGACGGGTCAGAGGTGGGTTGTGCTCGGTGTTGAGATTTTTAAAATTTTAACCTCTGACACGCCAGCAACTCACCTATCTGAGGTGATAAAATCCTGCCCTTACTGTCTGTAAAATGTTGATCATTAATTTCCAGTCATTATTCCCCTCTCTCTCTTCCAGTTAACTTAGTGGCGATTGTGATCCTGGCTCGGGTAAAATGCGGCCTCTCCACCAACACCACTTGTTACCTGTTGGCTTTGGTAACGGCAGATCTACTGGTCATTATCACTAATGTCATACTGTTGTGGATCAGTACTTATTATTTCCCAGTTTCCTTCCTGAAAAATACCCCTCTGTGCAGCGTTAACATTGTCCTGGTCTGTGCAGCCACAGATTGTTCTGTCTGTTTCACAGTCACTTTCACCTTTGATAGATGTGTGGCCATTTGTTGCCAGAAGCTGAAAACAAAATATTGCACCGAGAAAACTGCGGCTGTGGTTCTAGTAACAACATGTATTTTGCTCTGTTTAAAAAACATCCCCTACTACTTTATCCTTGAAACTATATGAATTATGGACAACGTACCGTGGTTTTGTGTTATAAAAGCAAGCTACTATACTGATAATGGATGGGTGGGATTTGACTGGTTTAATAAGCTTTTAACCCCACTGCTCCCATTCACTTTAATTCTGCTGCTCAACGTTCTGACAGTCAGACACATTTTAATGGCCAGTCGAGTCCGTAAGGGACTGAGGGGTCAAAATAAGAGAGAGAATCGCAGTGACCCAGAGATGGAAAGCAGAAGGAAGTCTGTGATTTTACTCTTCACCATATCAGGCAGCTTCATACTTCTATGGTTGGTGCATGTTGTACATTTCTTATATTATAACATCACTGTATCTGATCCCAGGGTTTACAACAGTTCTGAATCTATATTTCAACAAGTCGGATGGATGTTGCGGATTTTAAGTTGCTGCACAAACACATTTATTTATGGGGTGACTCAGTCCAAGTTCAGAGAGCAGTTCAAGAGCGCGGTGAAATATCCAGTTACATCAATTATTCAACTAACCTAGAGGTGGGTCCAAGTATTTCCAGTACATGAATGTCATATTTATCCACAATGGGTAAGAGGTAACTGACAGCGGGTTGACCCACAATACATTGGTGGGTTGGGGTCATGAAGAGACGTAGGCCAAAGAGCAGTGCAGCAGGAGAGAAGAGATGACAGACAACTCGATGACTGAAAAATCACTGGTGTTGGAGTTGTCACACACACCAAAGGGCAGCTGGGCAGCGTGCCAGAAGTGAACAGTTGGATACCGGAAATACACTGACCGGGTTTGGCAAGGTGGATGGTTGCACATCGCAAAGAACAGCGTGCTGGTCGGCAAGAATTGACCTTTGGAGGATCGGACAGAAAAGGGGGAAGATAAAGAGTCAGAGTTCCCTCTGTAAAATATGAAGGGACATCGCAATCGCAGTCTCCCGCCAAACACCAGTGGTTACATTCACAGTTCATCAGTGCAAATCGATAGGCAAAGTGAAGGTCTCGAGTAGGAAACAGAGATAAGGGCAGTTGTAGGGTTTGTAAATATTAAAGGGAAAGAGAGGGAGGAAGTTAGAGACATTGGGCAGGCTGGAGTGTTGGAGGATTTGACCGAGGTAAAGGGGGTTGTACTCGCTTGAGGTGGTTGCGGAGATAGGGTGAGTTGCAGGGCTGGAGGAGGATACAGGGAGAGAGCGGGTTGTAGGGCTGAAGGAGGTTTCAACAATGGCGACTGTAATAGGGGTTGCAGGAGGTCATACAGTTGTGGAGTATTGCTGGTGCTCGTGTAGGATACAGACAGAGGGAGGGGTGTAGAGACTGAGGAGTTTACAGAGATGGCGATGAGGTCATGGAAGAATTTGAACACAAGGATGAGTATTTCTTTAAAAAAAAATCATGTTGGACCAGGGTCGAATGTCGTTCGGCAAACACGAGGGAGGTGGGTGAACGGGAGCTAATCCGAGTTATGAGATGGAAATTTATGGAGAGTGGAAATAGGGAGGCCAGTATGGAGAGTATTTGATTTATCAAGTTTTGGATATCAAAGACATGGCTGATGGTTTCCACTGTAGATGAGCTGAGACAATGGAGAATATGGACATTATTCGCCCTCCCGCTCACATTCAGTGGCACTATTAGATTGAGATCGCACATTAACCCATTCATAAACCACACTTACTTACTCACAGATCATAAGTACATACTGCAGCGTCATTCACCACTCTGTGAAATAATAAATTTGTTTCCAAAATATTTTCTGTATAGATTGATTCACAGCATGTGCTTCCCATTAGCAGCACCATCATTAATTGCCGATCCTTAATTTCCCCTTGAGAAGATGACGCCCAGCCTTCTGTCTTGAATTGGCTGCTCTTCCCCAGGCAATGGAGCTCCCACAGTTGCTACTATAGAGTGAGTTCCAGGATCTGGCTCAATTGTACAGCCTTCCATGGGAGAATAGCCTGCCAACAAACTCTGTCTCTTTTTTCTCAGGTGAAGACTCGGTGACTTGCATAAGGGAATCAAAGGAATTGCCAGAATGAAATGTAACATATGTTCTTTCATAACTATTTTAAGGAAATAAAACAATCTGCTTGCTGCAGCGAGAAAGCCACAAATTCCTCCTGGAGCTGTTGGAGAAGACGGATAATTTTGGCTCATCCCTGTCTCTTCCCGGATTCGCTTTGCCAACAATAACGGCCGTGGCCTGTCTTGTTGTCCGTCAGCGGCCGCCATCTTTGTGAGAGGCAAAGACAAAAGAAAAGCAACAAATGGACTTCAAATGGGCCAGATTAAAATACTGACCATTCCCAATGTATGAAAGAAAACTGAAAGTTTTTAAACTAATAATATTTTTAGGAGCCACATTGGTTAACACATTTACCCAAACCTCGCTCAATGTCACAAACACACAAGTCCAAACGCGCAGTCACATTCATAAAACCATCTCAAACATAAACACACACACACCCACATACGAATTAAAACTCACCAAGACATTCTCACGAGCAATTAGACATGGTCAATGAACTCTGGCCTAGCTAGCCACGCCCACAGCCCATTAAAGAATAAAATCAAAGCATGCTCACATTCACATACACAAATACTCACATATGCACACACGCACACACACACAAAGACACATGCAGGCACCCCACCGCCCCGCCACCCCCCCCCCCCCCCGACACCCCCCGCGCCAACCCCAGACATACACACACAAACACAATCCAATGTGAGTCTTGTGGCAGTAGGAACTGACTTCTCCTGGAAACAAATGTTTCTGAGAAGAGAATGAGGGGAAATGAGGAGGAGAGGATGTTTGATTTAGTGTTATAATTGTAGGTAGCAGAAAAATCTGCTGTGATGCTGCATATCCAGCCAAAAAATGATTGTTCATCTTTCCTTGAACATAATAATGGGAGCTAATCTGCTCAGCTTAGTGTGCTTACTACTGGTATACATAGAAATAGCTGGAGGCCATTCAACCCTCAAGTTTGAACTGCCATTCAGTGCTATCATAGCAGATCTGAATCTGAACTCCATAATCCACCTCAGAGTTCATATTCCTCAATCCACTTGGCGACAAAAAAAATCTATCCACCGCAGGTTTAAAATTATTCATTAAGGTTAAGCATTTCCTGATTTTTTTCATGGGAGAGAGTTCCACATAAGCAATATTCTCAATGCGATGCACTGTTCCCTATCTTCCATCATCAATGGCCTGATTTCGACTGCAAAGGTCTGCCCTTGAATCTAACACCAGCAGGAAAAGGCTAATGTTCACACAATTCATATTAATTCCTTTCATATCTGAGAAATCTTTAATCAAATCCTACGCTACAACCCTTCCTGTTTCTGTAAACTCCTTCACTCCAATAACCCTCCCTATGTCTGTAATCTCTTCCACTTCCACAGCGCTCCCTATGTCTGTAATCTCCTCCAACCCTGAAACGCTCCCTATCTCTGTAAGTTTTTGAGACCCTGGGCTCTGGAATTCCGTCCAGATCCTACAACTCTCCATATCTCTACAACTTCCTGAAGCCGCTACAATCCTACCAATTTCTGTAAGATCCTCCAGCCCCCTAAAGCCCTCCCTATCTCTGTAACCTCCTCCAGACACTACATCCATCTCGATTTCTGTAATCTCATCAGCCCTGAAAAAATATCCTACCTCTGCCATCTGCGCCAGCCTCGACAAGCCTCCCTATCGCTTCAATAACGTCAGAAACAGCTAACCCTGCCTATGTCTCTGACCTCCTCCAGTTCCTACAGCTGATCCCTATCTTGGTAACATCCTCTAGTTACTACAACCCTCCTCATTGCTGGAACATCCTCTAATCCCTACAAGGCTTCTCTGTCTCTGTAACCTCCTCAAGATTCCACAAACCTTACTATCCATGTAATCGCCAGTCGCCCCGACAACCCTCACTACTTCTGGAAACTCCTCCAGCCTCCACAACCCTCCCTATCTCTGGAGGGTCCACCAGCCCCTAAATCCTCATGAATCTCTACCTACTCCAAGCCCAATAATCATCATAACTCTGTAACTTCCACCAGAACCTGCAGCTCTCTGAATCTCTGTAACCTCTTCCAACACCTTCCCAATTCTGCAAAATCCTCCAGCCCCAGAAAACCCCCCTATCTCTGTAACCTCCTGCAGCTACTAACCCCTCCCTGTCTCTGTAACTTGTCCAGCCACTAAAAGCTTCCCTATCTCTGCTGCATCCTCCAGCCTTCAAAAGGAGTCAACCGTTTTAATGGCCGCAGCAGGGCAAAACAAATAAATAAATAAATACACGATGCAGACATTTGAAAAGTATTACAGGGTATGTTGGTGGGGTGGCTTAAGAAAGGAGTTCCAGAGCTCATGAAGTCAGCAACTGAAGACACGGCCGCCAATTGTGGAGCGACGTAAATCAGTGACGAAAATGGTCAGAACTGGATGGTCACAGAGATCTTGAAGGAACTGTAGGGCTGCAGGAAAGTCTACAGAGACAGGGCTGGATTGGACTGCAGAGATAGGGTGAGTTTACTTCTGGCCGAGGTTTCAGAGATAGGGTTGCTTGTAGGACTAGGTGAGGTTACAGAGATAAGGATGGCTGTAGATTCTGCAGGAGGTTACAGAGATAGTGAGCAGTGTGGGACTGGAGGCTGTTACAGAAATAGGGAGGGTCGTAGGTGCTGAAGCAGGTCACAGAGATAAGGAAAGGAGTGATGGTCAGGGAGGGATTTGAAGAAAGAGGATTGTTTAAATACCAGAGTTGCTGAACCAGCAGCTAATGTAAATCATCAAGCACAAGAAGTGACAGGTGAACAGGACGTGGTGCGAGTTAGGATTCGGGACAGCTTGAATGTTACATTGTACGTTAGATAACGTTCCTGTCCACAGTACCGGTGAACAGCGGGAATATGTTAATCACAGTAGGCGTAATTGTGTTTTATGTTGTATTAATACATTTCATGTCCAGCCCAATTGATAGCATTTATCACATGGTATAGTATTGCATAGGGGAACAATCAGAGAAAAAATGAACGCAGAGCTAGCTCGATTGCTGCTCACGCTGGCCAACATAAACTCCCACTCATTCCCGTGGTTTAGAGAACTGACTTCTCTCCGCAATTTTCACTGGGTACTATCCAGCTTCAAGAAAATGGTTTAGAAACAAAGGAAAGTGAAAATATTTACAGAATAGAGGGAGGCCATTCGACTCATCATCCTTGTGCTGGATCTATCGAGTCTCATCCCGCTATTCAGTGTTTGGGCGTTGCTGAGAGAGTCTCTGTGTCACCGAGGGCAATTCATGGGCTCTTGCTGTGCTATGTTGTTTTACGCTGCCTTTTAATCAATTTGTTGTCTGTCCCGCTTGCCTTAAGGAATTTCTATTCTGAAAACTGCATCGTGAAGATGAAAAGACGGTAAGTTTGGGACCAGAAATCCTTGGACAGGAGTTTCCTCGAGAGGGAAGGGACTGAGGCATTGTCCACAGGCTGCACTCAAAGGGCCCATGTGAGTTGTGTCTGTTTATTCGCCGATGTTTAATTTCCTCTCTGGGGCCGTGGGTTAAATACTTGCTGCTGAATTGGGGCCCTGGAGTTGTAGATAGGTTGAAAGCCTGGTGTTGAAGGAGCAGCCCCAGGAGGGAGTCCCATTTGCCACTTGCTGCTTCCGGCCATGTCTGTGAGGTTTGTTGGTGCCCATTTTAATTTATTTTCCATTAGTTCTGAGGTTCTCTTTCCCTCCATCTCCGCATTAATTCCCTGTGTCTCTATCTTCCCCCATGCTTTCTCTTCTCTGTCTCGGTTTCACACTCCCCTTCTGCATTTAAACCTTTAATAAATTAATTTAAAAAAACACACACAGCAATGTCGTTATTTGAAATGGTGAGACAGAATTAGCAGTTTGTTCCCAGTTTAAAGAGGGAGTTTTGCCCTTTATGGGGACTGAAATCTGGCAATTATCACATTACTGCTTGTGGGATCTTGCTGTGCTGCAGGTGGCCTGCAGCATTACATGCATGACATCAATGAGGACACTGTAAAATTCAGGTTCCTGTGGGTCTGAGTGTGCCTTTCTCTGTGTTTTCTCTTCATCTTCCTCTGCTTTTCTCTCCCCGCACTTTCTCTATTTTAACCATTAATCAGTAGGTGCCACAATGTGAGGTGTGGTTATATTAAACAGCGAAAGAAATACTTCAGAGGACGTTTCAATCCAGATTAAATGCCAGATCGAGCGAAGAAGAAACAGATGTAGATGGAGTGCAGAGGTGGAGGGAGGGGGGGGGGGGGGAGCAGGAGAAAGACAGGGGGAGGGGTGTTTGTGATTTTCAAACTGCAGGAATGTTCCTCCCTCTGGGATCTCTAAACTTACATCACTAAAAACAGATTATCTGCATCTTATCATATTGCTGCCCATGGGATCTTGCTGTACACAGATTGTCTGCAGGTTTCCTGAATTGCAACAGTGACGGCCACTTTAAAAAATTAATTCATTGAGTGTCAACTGCTCTTGAGGACCAATAATTAGAAGAGCTGATTTTGAAGCGTAGAAAGGCTTGTTCTAATTTTTAAGATGGAATTCAGCATTCTCTGAAGACTGTGATGGAATATCTTGCTACAATCACATTGTGGTGTCCTGCTGTGCATACATTCCCTTCATCAATTCCTGCAATACAACAGATGGAGAGAAAAGAGGGAGAGTGAGAAACAGCTATTGGTGACAGGTTAAATGCAGAGAGACAGGGGAAGTGTGACTGAGGGAGGGAAGGCAGAGAAATATGGAGAGACAGAGAGAGAGAGGCATCTGGGGTGTGGGTGAGGGTGGGAAGACAGAGAAAGATGGAGAGAGAGAGAGAGAGGGAGAGATAAAGGAATCCACTGTCAAAAACTTGCAAAACTGAACACTGCTGCCTCACCATTGATGGGATCTTGCTGTGCACAGCTTGCCTGCAGAAATCCCTGCATTTTAACCGTGACTGAATTTTAGAACTGAATTCATTGTGTGTAAAGTTCTCCAAAAGGCCTGGAAGTAAAGTCCTGAGCGTGAAGCCGGTATAATTCCCAAGTAATGCTGGTGCTTTGGGCAGTGCCATGAATTTGAGTGCTCAATGAAATGTGCAGTAGTTATTTGAATTGAGAGTGAGGTTCTGAGAGTGGATTTCTCTGTCTCTTTCTCTGTCTCTCCATCTATCTCTCTGAATAAGAGTAACAAGAGGGAGAGAGATACAGGGGAGTGAGGGAACAATGGAGAAAATCAAAGGGGCAGAGGAGCGGTAGTGGAGAGGCAGAAACAGATTTGGAGAGACATACAGCGAAATAGAGGGAGAGCGAGAGATCGAGACAACAGGAAATGACAGGGTAAACACATCCACACTTCCCAGTCTCTGGTTCTGTGTCGGGGGATGTGTTTGTAAGATGGCGAGTCACTGAGAGATTGTTCTGTGTTGGTGTGTGAGAGAAAGAGTCTTGTGCTCTTCTTGTGTTTTATTTTTGTTCAAAAATGCTTTGCTTTGTTTGAGTCAATTTTATTTCTCTTATTCCCATGGAGAATCTTTTTGGAAGCTGCAGTTTTGATGAGGTGGAGGGGAAATCTTCTGGCCACGTGGAATCGTCAGACAAGAGCTTTAACCAGAAAGGTAAGTAATAATAAATATATATCTGGCATTGTCAAATCCATTTCTAGATCGCAGTATTTTGATTTTGTGTTTCCGGGGATCTGTGGATTGTTTTACCACCAGGGAGGGGGCGGGAGGGTGCTCCCAAAGGAAATAGTTTGGGACGTACTGCTCCAGAACAGTCAATGTAATCCCGTAGATTTCCCTCTCTTCATCTTTGCTGCAACTTGTTCCCAGCACCTTCCTCCTTGTTCCTAGCTCTGTTCCTTCACATCTTTAAATCCCTATCTCTGTATCTCTCAACATCCCTTCTATCTCTGTCCCTCTCTAGAGTCTCTAAGTTTTCATTTTCATTCTCTTTCTGCGACTCTCTGCATCTTTATCTGTCTCTCTCTCTCAGTCCATTGCTTCACTCAATCACTTCCAAATACCTGAATCTTTCCATCTCTGCTCCTCCTTTCCTGCAAGGTTATCTCTACATTTCCCCCCGCTGCCCCGGGACATACCTCGCTATTCTGTAAACACATCTTACTTTGTATTTCTACCTTTCCATCAACTTTCCATCTCTGCGTTGCTCAATATCTACATTGCTGCTGTATTCACTCTCAACACCTCCAGCTTTCTCTTTGTCTCTCTCTCTCTCTGTATGTCTCCATTTTTTTTCTCTCTCTCTCTCTCTCTCTGCCCTTCTCAGTCATTCTGACCCTCTGTTCTCAGTTTCTGTCTCACTGGTTTCTGAATCCCTGCATTTCATTATCCATCTCCCTTTCCATTTATTTCTCTCTCTCTTTGTTCTGTCCTAACTCTGGATTCTGTTTTCTTTGTCACCATCTCTCTGTCTGGGGGTGGATTTGAACTCTGTGCCTTGGTGCTGTACAGGGTGTTTGTGAACAGGGATCCTGCTTTTCCTCTCTCCCCAGTTTTGCTCCCATTGATGTGAAAACAGGGAGAGATGCTGAACGGGCAGCCGATTCACAACTACCCTCCTCCCCTCCACCCTGGTTTGAAACATTCGCATCAAGTCCGAGTCCAGCCCAGAGTTTCTTTGTCTCTCTGTGTACCTGCTCCCCGACTGTCATTGCCTGTCTTCTTGTGGCTCAATGAAGGAAGGGACAGATCAGGCATGATCTAACATGGGTGGGACAGGCTCAAAGGGCAGAATGGCCTCCTCCTGTCTTTGTGTCAGTCAGTGTGTGTGTCTCTGTGTGTCTTCCCCTGTTTCATTCCCTGAAGCTGATGGGGACAACAGGTGAAACGCCTTACTGCAGAGAGGGATGTGTCTGGGCTGGGATCTTCCTGTGCGTTAAACGCTCAGAATTCCGTTAGCCTCTGGGGTGTTGGTCATTGCTCTGTGCCCTGCCCTGCCGTTGGCCGTACATGAGTTAAAGGTGCCGGGGGTCTGGGAGAAAGTTGATGGAATTCCAGTGGCTTACCCAGACCTGGAATTAAAGTGAATTAAACATCGTCGGGAAACGGAGCCACACCCAGGAAAGTGATGGAGGTTGGAATTTCACGGGGTGGGGGGGGCGGACTGTTAACTGGGATGGAAGTTACACGGGGGGTGGGAGATGGTACAGGATGGGAATTAGTCGAATGTTGTTTTTACAGGACAGGGAGGGTATTTAGAAAGGGGGGTGTTTACAGTGGGGGCAGAGGGGAGAAATAGAAGGCAATATTCACACAGGGAATTAGTTATGCTTAAAATGGGAGGGGAGGATTTCCCAAGTTTAAAATTCGAGGGTGAGGATTTTTCTGGTTCAAAATGGGAGGGGGAGTGCAGATTCTCCAGTCTGCTCATGGGGTGTTTAGATGTGGGAATTTGGATGGGATTTTGATGGGATTAATTACATGGGGGGAGCTGTTCACAGGAGGGGCATTAGATGGGGGTCTGTTCACAGGGGGTTTAAGTTGGGAGTTTGCTCCTGGGGGTATTTAAATGGGAGCCTGTTCCTGGGAGTGTTTAAATGGGAGTCTGTTCACAGGAGGGGTATTTAGATGGGAGCCTGTTAACAGGAGGGGTATTTAGATGTGAGTCTGTTCCTGGGGGTATTTAAATAGAAGTATGCTCCTGAGGGTATGTAGATGGAGGATCTGTTCACAGGACGGGTATTTAGATGTGAGTCTGTTTCTGGGGGAATTTAGATGGGAGTCTGTTCACAGGAGAGATATCAGATCGGGGTCTGTCGACGAGGGCAACTAGATGGAGGTGTCTATTCACGGGGTGAGGGGGGTCTGCAGTGCGGGAATTTTCCAGGGGGGAAATGTTGCCGTGGTTAAACTTTAAGCAGGTCGAGGAGGAAATTTTCGGGGGGAGAAATAATTTGGGGGGGGGTGGAATAAATTTGCGGGTGGTGGAATAAATTTGCAAGGGGAAAATTAATCATTGTCCTTTGCACTGAGGAAACCAAACACATGTTCTGTTCCTGTTTTGTTGAGCACCTCCAATAAGTCTGCAAACGTGATGCTTAGCTTCCGGTCACTTGCCATTAGAATTCCCTGCCCCATTCCCATGCTGACCTCTCAGTCCACGGCCTGCTACACTGTTTGAATCTTGCGGAATAAGTGTCAACTTCAAAAACGTGATAACTCCTCCTCCATTTGTTTTTGACAGCGGGCGTTGGGAACGATTCCGCTCTCCATTTAATCATTACTGACTTCCACCCTCTCACAGTTATTCTCTTTAGTTCTTTCATTCCATTGCCCTGTTCCCCTTTTCCCAGCCTCTGTTCTTACTTAAAAACTGCTGCAACATAACACTTTGTAGTACTGAAAAAAATTCGCCAGCCGGGAATTTTAACGCTGTTCCTCTTTCTAAAAATGCTACCTTCCCTACAAGGTAGTTCCAGCACTTGCTGTTAATTTCTCAGCTTCCCAGCCTCCGCAAGATTTTGCCTTTTTACGGAAGAAAATGTCATGGATAAATGAAGAAGTGAGGTTGCAATTGAATGTAAAGAGAAAGAAATACATGCGATAGAAACATGACTTTGGAGAGGCTGGCAAAAAGGGGCTATGAGGGGATGAGGAAAGTGATCTCTTTAGAAATGCATTTTGTAACTTGCTGCCTTGATGTCGAGGGCAGCCACCTTGATTACCATTACTGCCATTACCTGCAATAGAGCCATCACTGTTTTTCTTGCCCAATTTTGCTGTATAAGCCCACTGTGGAGCGGCAATGTGTTTCTGAATCGTTCCTCTCAGAAATGCCACACAATTATACTGCATATAAGGACTGTGTAGCTTTATAGGGTAACTTGCCAAATCTTTGAGGAAATGTGATCGCTCAGTGAGACTGTCCAGAGAATCAGAACACAAAGACACACTGACTGGTAATCAGAAGTTACAAACATTCACCAACGTTGAAATGTGCAGGGAGGGATGTGATGTGTTCCTTGTAAGCGTTACGGAATGTGCTTTATCAAAGGTGATCACTTCGAATCAACAAAGAATTTACATTACCGAAATATATGAAAAGCAGCTCACAGTCTGCAGGACCTCAGAACAGTCACTGTGTGTTTTGTTGTTCTGTTGAACTGAGAGGAAGCGCCTGACATTGTGATGATTTCTGTGATATCAACATACTGCTGCAGGACATTTCACCTCGGACTTTGAACTTCGCTACATAAAATCCATAAGGACAAAGTATCGGGGGACGAATGTTTGTGCAATATCATTGATCATTGGAAAAATGTAAGAGCTTAGTGACTGCAAATAAACTGATCTCTTATTTCAAAGACTGACTCACAGTACAAAGATATGGTAATCTGTGTACACTTTCCAAAATGTAAAACACAAATATCAACAGTTCACGATAAATGACTAAGTTCAAATCAATCAGCAAAGTTAGGTACAGCAGGAGCATCAATTCTCCATGTGGTTTTAAAGTAAAATAGATGAACTTGTGAAATGTTCAAGCTGTTTTCTCCACCTGCATATATAGGTTAATGAAACAGTAACACTGTTAATAATCTAGTCAGGCGGGTGAGGCTGTGTTACTGTAAGCGGTTAACTCGTTGTGATCCAATCACCAGGAATGCAGCCTCTATCAATGTCACTTGTTAACTCCCTATGATTCAATGCAAAGATGGGAGCTGAAGGTAGATGTTGTTTCAATAAACTGTCCACTGTAACTCAATAAATAATAATTAATGTCAGTTTGATATATCCGGGAGTGAAAGTAGATCTGGAAAATGAAAAGAGCCTGAAGATCTAATGCTGATCAACAAATTAGCACAGCTGACGTGTCTCTATAAAGTTACCATAAGTAGAAAACCTTGAAATTAATTCTTTCCCCGGATGTGAAACAACAACTCTCCTGAAATGGACATTTAACCAAAGAATTCACAAACTGTATTGGAACCAGGCTAATGACCCTCATAACTTTGCCATCCACTCACTGGTTTCTGCAGGGATTTCGGGTCGCGTCACAATCTGATAGGTTTGTTCCCCTGAGTTATGTTTTGCAGGTATCAAACAGACTGACAATTTAGTAAGTATGAGTTATGGGTGTTGACAGCAACTGGTTGCCACAGCAACTTGAATTACTCGGACAGAATGATGGAGGTTTAAGAAGTTTGGTATGGGTCTCTTGTATCTGTGAGAAGCCGGCCAATCCTGTAAATCATAAATACTGGTACTTTATTCATTTAGAGATACAGCACTGAAACAGGCCCTTCGGCCCACCCACTCTGTGCCGATCAACAACCAACCATTTATGCTAATCCTAAATTAATCCCATATTCCCTACCTAAACTCGGGGCAATTTATAATGGTCAATTTACCTATCAACCTGCAGGTCATTCGCTGTGGGAGGAAACCGGAACATCCGGCAGAAACCCACACGGTCACAGGGAGAAATTACAAACTCCGCACCGGCAGTACCCAGACCTAATCCCGGGTCACTGGAGCTGTGAGGCTGCGGAGCAATTCACTGCACCACTGTGCCACCCTGATTAGCCATTGACATTCTGAAAATGGTGCAAGTAACGAAGGAACATCCAGTAAGCACTTATATTCGGATGTAACTTTTGCCACACATGCAGGATCCTATATAAACGTTGAAATTCGAGGATCCCCTTGTCAATACGGTAATTTCAGAGTATCTCTGTCAATAGATAACATTAACGGGACGCAAGAAATACTGACAGTTGCAAGGTCTCCTGAAACGAAAATCTTATGGACCCAGAAGATATTACCAAACTCCCAGAGATTCTTTTCAAATGTTGCCACTTCAATGGACAAATTGCATTCATTGATAAGCAATCCCAGAACCGTCTGTCGATGACATAATCCAGAGGTCCATTTGCAAATGCTGAGAATGCCCTACGATTCTGTGAAAACTGGAACATAGTCTCAGTCCCAGTATCCCCTTGCAAATAAAGTCTCGCACCCGAGGGATCCCCTGGACACACAACTCCCAATCAGGGACGTCATGTAATTGCTCAAATGGCGAGATGCACTTACCGCCAAGAGCCGCGAATATAAGTTATTAAATGATAAAAAAATACAGTAAAGCATGCTTCATACAGTTAGTAACTAGATATCGTAGTGTTTTGACAATTGTATTGGACATATTGTTCATTTGAGGCTACCATGCACACACAAGCCAGCAGATGGCACTGAAAGAGAAAGTGAAAGAAAACAGAGTAAAGAAGACTCCATTATGTTCAAGAGTTTGCTGACTCGGTCCTCAGTCTTTTCCTCATATGTCTTATTAAACTCTGCTAAACCACAGGCCAGTTCAGAGACCATCAGAGTCATTGATCCTTACAAGGAACAGGCAGCAGTAATGAGGTGGTTAATGAAACAAAAAGACAGTAGTTTACTGAATTAATAGTTGGAGATGGAGGCTCACCAGGAACTAACGATCAGAGATAGCACAACCTGTGGACACTCTCAACCGCCATATGTATCATAATTTCTATATATACTATATGGCAATTTGAATATACACATTGAAACTCCCAGAGCATACTCTTCCAGCCTATTGTTCTCAGATGTTGATCCATTCTCTCCCTCTTTGTAAAGCTACAGGTGCCTGTCAGTCATTGACGCAATAGTAGAGTAACATTGCAAGGAGAATCTTATTGATATCAAAGAAAAACCTCGCAGTGACACAAATAGGTCCCTTGGAAAGTGCCATGAATCACAGTCACTAAACAAACAAGGTCAGTAACATGCTTTCTTCTGAACACGTTTATATGTCAAACGGTGTACTTGCCCAGATATTGCACAGACATGAATTGAAACTTCCCAAAGCCCAGAATATAATTTGATTGACTGTTCCACTGGTGAAAACTGCACAGCGCAATAGTTACATTGGTATAATACTGTCCATATCTGCCTGTGGATTCTGAACAGTGTCATGCTTGCATTTAAACAGTACTGCCTCCCTCTGCTGGTGAATACTGCACAATACAATTGTTACATTGATACAGTAATACCTCCATTCTTTTGTAGGTGTGACAGTGCAGTATTATATTTATATAGCAATGATGAGTGCAAAGACTACAATGATGTAGTAATGTCTACCTCATTTGGTGAATACCAGCTTACACCTCTGGTGGGGAAGACTAAACAGTGCACTGGCTACATTTTCACAGTGGTATCCTCGTCTCTTTGGAAGACAGAATAGTGCATTGGTTATTGTTACGATCAGGTGACGAGGGTCACACTATACCCCAATTGTCCTTCTTCTCATTTGACCGCAGCAGGGTTTCTTCCTTTCTAAACACTGGATGTACTTAACACTCCAGTGAGTGTTTTACCTTTATCCTTTGTTGTGATCGTAAAAGAACCAATTGGACAAGTTTTCTTGAGTTTAAACAAGGAAGAGGTGAGTTTATTATACTTAATAATTAAACGTTTAAAGTCGGTTGCCAATCCATGAATTTAAAAAAATCCCCTTTTTATAGCAGGCTTTCTTGACATTATGTTTAATATCATAATGCTTACCGCCACTGGTAGATCCACTTCCATGAACTGCACCAATGGCTCCAACTGATGCAATATGTGTTTATCCAGTATTTCATAACTGTTTCATGGTCAAGAAAATAAATGTGCACGGCATCTATAGAATGGCACATTGAACATCAACTGGCCACTAACCATAAACGGACAGTAGTTTCATAAACTGACCTCCTGCGGACAAACTGAACAAGTTCAAATAAACTGACCCCGACCACACATCTGAACGATTCAGAAAATGCTGCGTGACTCACTAACTTAACAGGTCTCTAAAGCGGACACATCGCAGCAAAATACATAACCATCGACATTGATTTGTTTTGCGAAAGGTTCTCTTCTTTTCTTCTTGTCCTGGATGTGCATCTCTTTAAGGGAGCTGCGGCAAATTGTAGGTGCCTCTCCACTCTCACAGATATGAGGTTGCTTAGCCTGCCCAGTACTCATATTTCGCTTTTACTGTCTCTGCTGACAGATTCTTCTGCACGACTCGGCCCTTCAGAAGCAGGAGAACCAAGCCAGCAATACCAATCTGAACAGTCACCCCTCTGACTTCAACACGCACCAGTTCAGCATTTAGCACAATGCATGGGAATGATGGTGAGATAGCACAGTCTGTACAGGGTGAAGTTCACATTGCAAGTGAGTAGCACGGGTAGTGGTGAAAGGCACAGTGGAGGGCAGAGGAGGCAGGCAAATGCGCCCTGACCCAAACATTGCTGAAGAGTGTGGGGAATACCAATTCAATGCCTGGCTGTTCACGCAAAGGAAATTGGAATAGTACCAGTAGAGAACGGTTGCGTGGGTAACCTGTCAAAGACTTTCAACATCATGGATGAGACTATGGAGGAGCCAATAGTCTCTGAATGGCACCCGGACGTTCCTGTTCATGGAACGAGTTGCCTGTGTTCTCTTATGAAGAATGTGTTGTCCTCTACGGAAGCTTACTATGCAAGAGCCCTGGTAACCACCAAGGCCAGCTTTGATTGAAACCCAACCTGCTGCTATTGGGGCTTTGGTTTCTACAGTGACGTCCAGCCTCGAAAAGTAGTGAAGCAGCGTTGACAGATTTAGTGGTTCGAATGGAGAGGAGCTTGGGTCGGATCAGTGGTGTCCTTTAGTTTTCTCTCAT
Organism: Heterodontus francisci; assembly: GCF_036365525.1. Taxonomy (NCBI): domain Eukaryota; kingdom Metazoa; phylum Chordata; class Chondrichthyes; order Heterodontiformes; family Heterodontidae; genus Heterodontus; species Heterodontus francisci. Next base: position 23,493 of record NW_027141790.1, read on the forward strand.
GCAGATCAGTGAGAGATAATGCACAGCCCCATGGGATCAGACTGGCGCTACGGCAGCTGCAGGTAGTGTCCTCTTTCAAGAGGGAAGTACATCTGTGCCCTTGACAGACCCTCGTCCCATGCCCATGCACGCACCAGCAATGTTGTCCAGATGCACCAACCTGAAGCCAGTCCCATTCTCGGTCGCACCGCCGAAAATGCTGGTTGTAAATATCTGCAGTACCATTTTTACGACAGCTGCAAGCGTCCACCATGCTGAATTAAAAGGGGCAGCTCTATAATTAGAAAATACCAGCCTTCAAGGGAACACTATTAGGTGGCACATGAATGAATATTAATTTGAGTGCAATTTATTAACGTAATATTAGTCAAACATTTATCCATGTCAATTTGTGCAAAATGTTTTAGTAATAACTTAGGGCCCTCACAGTGTGTGGGCGTGGGAATGCCTCATGCAACGATTTTCTCTGTCCAGGTGCAGTGGAGATTTGACCTAAATGTAGGGGAAGAATCATCTTCGTGAATCACTTGGTGCAGGGGTGGGAGGAAGGGGTTTGAGTAGCATTTCAATGCAACCAATATTTAATCACTTGTTCTCAGACTTCACATGTTACTCGCTGCTTCACCGTGCAATGCCAGGCACCACGTGGTCAGCTTTCGGTGTGGTCTCCAATTCTGCTGCACAATGACAGTGCAGTGACTGGCACGGCAGAGCCATCTCTCAGTGTGGGCTCCAGGTCTGGCTGCTGATACATGGCAGTGGGAGGGAAATATGAAATAATTGTCAAAGAGGACCACATATCTGCCAATATGATAGGAAAGAGGAAGGTTGAGTCCAGGGTAACTGCTACTGTCATGAGTCAATAGGGGATCCGGACACCGAGCACGAACCCATACTTCCTCCAATTCAACTTGCTCGTCCATTACAAATACCCGCTATTAAAAAATACAGGAACACTTTTAGGGCTGAAAAGTGCTAATATAAAGTTGACGTGTTCATTGAAGCCTCATCAAATCGCCGTTTGTTCTCAACAGAATAGACTACATTGTGAGTAACAAATACCATGTATTCAGTTCGAAGTAGGTACAATTAGATGCTTGTTTCATCCAGAAAGAATGTTTGGGATGCTCTCTGTGAAAAGGGAAGAGGGGAAAGAACAGGTGTTGCATCATTCAACCATTGCATGAGATGTTTTTTGTTGCAAGAGGAGTGATTCTGGGATTGACAGAGAACTAACCAAGAGCTTGACAGAGGGAATAGTGCCTTTGGATTGTTGAATGGGGAAGGGAGGGAATGATGCCTTTCGTCGTCACATGGCGCTGGCGGCTGAAATTGCAGAAAACTGTTGAATATGTAGGTGTTGCTGTGGCAAGTGAGGACAAGGCTAACTGGATCATGGCTCTGGTGGTGACGAGAAGGGATGAGGGCGGAATTGCAGGTTACGTGCCTGAAGAAGGGAACTCTTCAGCCGATCAAAGACAGAAGCCAATTCGGAAATGATGATGTGGAAGGTGGCATCATTGGAACTGCTGTAACAGAGATGTAGATACCTGGAGAAGGCAATAGAGACCTGACACGAAGCAGGATGGGGGAGGTGGGGTGCATAATCGAGCTAGGTCTCTGGGTTGGTGGCTACAGATAGACATTGTGAGCTACCTGCCGATCCTCAGTTTTAGAAATAAGATTTCGAGGAATCGAATTGGGGATGGGTCGTGTAAATGTAAAGTAGGGCTGGCAGCTGGAAGCAAAGTTAATTCCTTTCAGCTGAGAATGAGGTCAGGAAACCACAATGAAATAGTCATCAATGTACCCAAACAAGATGTCGTGTGCTGGTGGGACGTAAAGGTGTCAAACAACTGGATGGCGAGGCGAGGTATTGCGATGCAGAAAGGCTGCATGTCCTATTCAGAGATACAGGTGTAGGTGTAAGATACATCCTGGTGAAAGATGGACTGCAAAGCGACTGGACATCCCGGTGTGGGATGGAAAAGTACAGACCTGAATATTTTGAATGGGCTAAGTTGCAGATGGTTTGAACATCCTGGTAAGAGATGGAAGTATTGAGGGTATGGCCGTCCTGATGAGGGATGGACTTGTAGGGATCCGAATTTCCTGAATGGATTTAATGAGTTTTAAAGGGATTGATCACCCTAGTGAGAGATAGAGTTTTAAGAGAATTACATGCTCTGGAGAGGGAAAGAGAAGTTTAAAGGGAATGAACATCTTGGTGAGAGATGTAAATGCAGAGTGGTTGGACGGCCTGGGGAGGGATGTAGTTGAAGGAACCTACATATCTTGTTTACAGTGTTGGACTGGATGTCCATGGTGAAAAGGAAACATTTATGGCCCGGAAACCAGAGTAGCTAAAATCGTGGATGGCGACAGAAGAAGACAAGGGGAGAAAGTGCAATAGAAAGAGTTAAGATCCATCGGAAAGGAACAGATTGAAATGTTGAGTCTTACGATGTAGCCTTGTTTGTGGATGTTTGGAGGATTTCGAAGGGGCTGTGCGCGGTCACAGGCACGGGGTGAAGATCTCAAGAGGAAATGAGTTCAAAGATAATATGGGAAAGGATGACATGATGTTCAGTGATGGACTCATGGTCTGGGGGAAGTGGAACGATGTGTCAGAGAGTTTTGTGTTTAGGCTCCCCAAGGTAGAGGTCTTTACAACAAACAACAACAGCGATTCCATTGTCAGCAGGTTTAATGACAATGTGAGGGTTGAGAGAATAAAGTGCTGCACATCACAGGGAGATAGATAAGAGAGAGTAAAGGGGGCGGAATTCATTTCATAACACTTGCCTCCATCTTAACACAAACCTTCACTCTTTTACTCTCTCCAGTCCATCCTTTTTCCCTGATTCTGTATTTGCTAAAAGTAATTAATCTCGACTAATATATATTTCTGACGAAATCGCAATAACGTTCAAAGCTGGTCCTGTGTCTCTCGCCACAGATGATATCTCATCTGTTATGTGTTTCCAGCATAATTCGTTTTCAATTCAAATGATGTTCGCCGTCTGCTGGTGGATACGGGTATTTCAGAAAGCCGACGAATCACAAAAATCACAATTTTCTGGAGAGTAATGCATGGTGTAGCTGCTCTCCCGACAGAGTAACAATTGCGCTCTGCTGTTGACTAACTGAAATGTTTAAAATTGACGGCAAAAACGCATGAATTACTGACCAGTTTCTCCTGCTCTCCCACCATACTCCGGGATAGTGTAGCGCAGGAAAACATTATATTGTATCTCGAAATTGGTGTATATTTAGTCCTTGAACCACAATACAGTCGTTAATATTGACAAAGGCACAAATTCCAACTGCAACATTGAATAAATCATTTTAATTATTTTTGAAGGTTATTCCCATTGTACATCAACACTTACATTAGAAACTGCAGTAATTTGTCCATATCGAGTATGTGGTGGTGGAGGAAGAAGTTACAATAAATGCAGATTAAAGAGACAGACCATTTATTTGTCACCTGACGTGTTCTAAACCTTTTTAAACAGGATATGGAAAAGTGAATCGGTTACAAAACGAACTTTACATAAACTCTTCATTAATAAGCAATGGTTTTCATCTCTGTAACAGTGTTGGTAATTACATGCGGAGTAATATATCTCAGTATTTGTACAGACAGAGAAATGATCCGAAATCAATTCTGTTTGGTATTTTAATTAAACAGAAAACACGCACCTTCAGACAAAATAAAGTGAAAAGCCAAATCTAGTTATTTCAAAACAATGTAAAATGATGGTTGATAAAAAAATAAAGTGATGTTTATATCGTAAAACAAAGCACAATTATCGTGTACACACTGTTGGGAAAGTTTATGCCGTTCCTTCAGATTTAAGACAGAATAACACATCAGTCTGTGATCCACCTCCAGACATCATACACTGGATTTGAGGCTGACTTTTACCTGAAAGGACAACAAAAACGACTTGAGAGGTTTACAGCAATGTTAACCACCAAACAAATACATCAAATACAATATATGATCTCTTCAGAATATTTCTGCTTCAATAAGCCTCTTATTTCTTTAGTAAGTACAGAAAATGTTCTCTCTTTTTTTGAGATACAGCACTGAAACAGGCCCTTCTGCCCACCGAGTCTCTGCCGACCATCAACCACCCATTTTTACTAGTCCTACACTAATCCCATATTCGCACAAGATCCCCACCTGTTTCTTCATTTCCCTACCACCAACGTCTAATGGGGGCAATTTATAATGACCAATTTACCAATCAACTGTAAATCTTTTGGTGGTGGGAGGAAACCCAGCGAAAACGCAGACACAGGGAGAACTTACAAACTAAACACAGGCAGTACCCAGAATTGAACCCGGATCGCTGGAGCTGTGAGGCTGCGGTGCTAACCACTGTGCCACCCATCATCTTTCTGATACTTTGGAATCAATATCGATATTCTTAATATCGGAAACAGCTGGGACTGCACACTGTCAGCACAATACACGGAACAAATTATAAAACATTGGTCTTACCAGACTGATGGAGATGTAAGATGTTGAACTACACAGTCAGTGCCCATCTTTGGTGTAATGTCTGCTATTGTGAACGTGTCACAGTGAACATCCTCATTGTTTTCAGGACTGGAGGGAGGCATCAAAGCGGGATCAGTGCGGGTCTGAGAGCTGGAAACTGCGGAGGGAAAGATCATGGATTAATGATTGGACTGAAAGCGGGATCAGTGCGGATGAGAGAGCTGTATACTGTGGAGAGAAAGATTATGGATTAATGATTGGAGTGAAAGCGGGATCAGTGTGGGTCTGAGAGCTGTATACTGTGGAGAGAAAGATTATGGATTAATGATTGGACTGAAATTGGGCTCAGTGTGGGTCTGAGAACTGTATACTGTGGAGAGAAAGATTATGGCTTAATGATTGGACTGAAAGCGGGATCAGTGCGGGTCTGTGAGCTGTATACTGTGGAGAGAAGGATTATGGATTAATGATTGGGCTGAAAGCGGGATCAGTGCGTGTCTGAGAACTGTATACTGTGGAGAGAAAGATTATGGATTAATGATTGGACTGAAAGCGGGATCAGTGCGGGTTTAAGAGCTGTATACTGTGGAGAGAAAGATTATGGATGAATGACTGGACTGAAAGTGGGCTCAGTGCGGGTCTGAGAGCTGTATACTGTGGAGAGAAAGTTTATGATTTAATGATTGGACTGAAAGCTGGTCCAATGCGGGTCATCTATATACGTATAACGTAAAGGGGACTGGAATTTGTTGGCCTCGGAATGTTTTCCATCTCCATTCACCGTGTTGTTTTTTTTTTACCGCTGGGTGATAGCAGATGAAATGGATCAGCTAAGACTGTATCAGGGTGTTCAGATTGAGCACCTGGAAGATTTCCAGTCAAAGTGTTAGCAAGAGAGATCTCACACACCGAATAACATAAGGGTGTCTTTTCTAAAATATTTCAAGCATTGTTTTGTCTAATTTCCTTTAATCACAACATGTATTTAAATCAACCAGCAGTCTGTGACATCGCCGAGTGGAACGAAATTCAAAGTAGTGACAGAGAGCTGGTGACTGTGGGAGTTTAACTCACCGAGAGTGGAGAGATCACCGCCAGCACTTGTGAAGAGATCATCAGGACTACTGTCCAGCATCAAGTGACCATCCTGAGTGTCAATGGCTCCAGTCTCAACATCATCATAATCACCCGGAACCAGACCTGAGCGGAAATAATGATTTTCACTGAAATTAAATGGTATCACTGAAAACTTAGAATGATATTATTAGACGTCAGTCGACAAAGGCCAGCCAGGGAAAACTGTGATCTTCAGCTGTAGTGAGATTAGAGGCTGGCGAATGATGGGACCGTGTCGTGTCACGATAGGCGAGTCATAGCTCATGCTATGTTTAAAATGCAGCCTGTAATCGATTGAAAGGAAGGGGCAGTGTAGGATATTGGTTGGGAGACTGACAACCTGCATGTTTGGCAGATGGCAGCAGCCAGAGCAAGGTTGGCGCCCAGGTTTTCGCATGCCTCCATGGAAGTGCTCCTCCAGGCAGCAAGGGCAAGGAGGGAAGCGCTTTACCATCAGGACCGGAGGAGGAGGTCAGCGAGGCAGGTGGGGAGGACATGGCAGGAGACTGAGCAGGGAGTGAGCAGCCGTGAGGTAGTCCCATGTAAGAGGTTTCAGTGCAGGAACGGGATCAATGCCCTGATGTAGTATGACAAGGTGAGTGCAGTGTCTAACATTAATTTGACAGCCTTAAATGTCACAAATGATAAAAATTAAATTAGAGAAGGGGTGCCTCACTCATTTGTTCAGATGTTCCTACACCATGGAGCACAGCTCAGTGCCCACCTTCTTGGAGAAGCACAATCTTCAGTGACACTGCTGTTCCGACATTTGCAGGAAGCAGAGCCTCTGATGGTAAGCCCTCTCTGGTGGGTAGCATCTTCTGCACTCAAGAAGCTGGTTGCGTGCGGCTGTGTGCCCTGCTCACCCTCACTCTTTTCCAGCCTCATGATTATTGTCCCTGTCTGGGTGCTGCAGCCCAACTCCTGGGGACTGCAGCTGCTTCCATCTCTCATTCTCCTCCACAATACGAGGCCTCAAAACCGGAGTGGCTTAGACCTATTGTAAATTGCTGCACTCACTTCTCAAGGTCTCCATTCTTTTTACTTGGTGTAGGTAAGTTTCAAGTCTGAGAGGATGCTCATCCTAAATACCTCTGTTATGATCGCCAAGATAGGTCAGCCTCCAGATTGCCAATACCGCGATACAGTATCTCTCCCCCTCCCTCCAGTGCCACACTGCTTTTCACAGCCAAAACTGACCTTCCTCTGTCCTTCCCCCTCCTTATAGATGGCGAGTCTCTGAAAACTGTTGTCACCTTTCATTAAATTGTGAATGGTTTGGAAAATTGCCATGAATTTCCTGTTTATTGACTCAATTGCCTGCCCAGTGCCTTAAAGTGCAGCCTCCACCCACCAGCTCGGCCGCTTCCAGGAATATCACTTAACAGAGTAAATACGTCGGGCTTCCTTTGCACTGCTATCCAGCGGCAATTTCCCTCCCAGTCTGTCGCCACTGTGTGACAAAATTCTGCCCTCCGTTTTAAAGTCACATCTGTCCCATTGAATCACCCATTCAACAGACACACAAATGTCACATTTCACCTCCCACACAACAGTGTCAGAAATCACAATAATTGAATGTTTCATTCCATTAAAGTATTGGTTGCAATCGGTATTATTTTGCAGACATCCAAATTATTTCTCCATTTTTAAAAACTAAAATCCCTCAGCAAATCCCCATGTATTCAGCAGCATCATTTTACAGCGATTAAGTTCTGATATATTTAGTTGTTGATTTTAGATAACAGACTGCGTGATGGATTAAAAAAACGTGATGGTAACAAATAAAAATGTACCCACCCTGAATACTGGAGGAGTTCCCTTCAGGATTTTCTGATTCAGGATCCGTATCACCCAAACTGTGACTGGTGTAATATTCAATCCGATTTAGGGACTCAATGGAATCAGCAACTGTTAAACACAAACATGGATGGTTATTAGAGTGATCGATTGGGACGTTCCAGCAAATAACATAATACCGTCATCATCTGGTGACAATGTCCTGAGACTTTGTATCTGACACGGTTGTGAAACATTTATCACAGGGACTGCAGTGGTTAAAGAGCAACTAGGAATGGACCATGAATGTTGGCTCATCCAGCGAGCAGTTAAAACAATACACAGTACAGCTGGTGGGTCAGATTTCAAACATCAGAGCAGAGACAATCGTGCAAAACATAATCAGTTAGCACATTTTCTTAATCCAGAACCCTTCCATCCTGTCTGTGTTTCTTTCCATTTCAGAGTCTCAAACGGACGGTGGTGGCTTGAAAACCGAACCCCACCCCGGATAATGGGGCAGAAAAGTGTAAAGAGTGCAAGGAGACGAATAACGGATTTGTTCTTTCCTGGTATTTTTTGCAACCTGAGAAATTAATCTCAATGGTTAAATTGCCCTCCAAATATATCGCAAGACAAAACTTTTATCGATTTGCCAGTGTTGTTGCCCCAGTATTGTGAAACAGAATTTGTAGATTAATGTTAAACTTCAGAATGCAAAGTGTTCGGATATGTTTTTTGCAGGAACCACCGACTTCAGTTTAGGAGTTCCTGATGGAAGCGTGTTTCTGATCCAGAAATCCAGTCACTTAGAGAAATAAACTCTGAGTCAATGTGACTGTCTCCTCCTGAGAGCAGTGACTATTTATGGTCTAGCTTAAATGGAATAAAATGACATGATAGTTACAAACAAACAGAAATCACGTTCTTTAAGCAGTAGCAACGGGCGGGAATCTTCCCAAACCCATTGCTAATCTTGCTATACGCACAGATATAGACACACTCGCACTGTGATATGACTCCTTCACCGGGGATAGCGAGCGGATTTCTGACAGTGTTCAGTCAGTAAACTGACCATTAACATGGGGTATTTAAGTGGAAGTGACATTTGTCTTGTGAACATTCGGCATGAAATATAAAACACAGACCTGAACGCCGGATCTGATAGGAATCCTTGCCAGGTGGAATATTCCCAATCTCTTCATAAATTGCTTGGTATAAACCAGCCGGTGAACCCTTCCCACTAGTGACAGAACCTGTCAGATGGAGGGTGGGAAGATTAAAGTTTAGTTGCAACCCATGAGCGTTTAACAGTAAATTATCTGCGAACACATCCAAATCACAGAGACGGAGAGAGTAAAGGGACAAAGTCGGATACAGTGAATGCGGAGTAGTTTTGTTGTGTGTATTTTCGTACATGTCTGTGTCAATTTTACTGCATATCCCTATGTTCACCTGCAGCAGACTGAGGACAAATGTGCTAACTGAGGAAAAAATTCAATCAAGTTTGTTAGAAACGATCTCTCCCTAACGAAGCCATGCTGACTGTCCCTGATTAATGCCTGCCTCTCCAAGTGGAGATTAATCGTGTTCCTCAAAATGTTTTCAATATTTTCCCTTGCACTGACGTCAGATTCACCTGCCTGTAATTACCTGGTTTAACCCTGCTACCCTTCTTGAATAATGATACCACATTCACTGTCCTTCAATCCTCTGGTCCATCTCCTGTGGCCAGCGAGGATTTGAAAATGTATGTCAAAGCCCCTGCTGGATCTTCCCTTACCTCACTGAACAGCCTCGGTCACATCTCATCTGGGCCTCGGGATTTTTCCATTTTAAGCCCACTAAAACAACAAACACTTGCTGCCTTTCAATGCTAATTTGTTTAAGTACTTCACAAACCCTGATCTCGACACCGCCATCGGCCGTCTCCATGGTGAACACAGATGAAAAGTAATCCATTAAAGCCGAATTTACGTCCTCTGCCTGCACATTGCAGACGGCCATTTTGATCCCTAATCAGTCCCATTCTTTTCCTGGTTATCCTCTTGCCCTTGCATTGGGCGTTCCCTTGATCTTCCTCACCAGTGTTATTGCATGCCCCCTCTTCGCTCTCCGAATTCAATTTTTAAGTACCCCCTATACTTTCTGTACTCCTCTCGGGAGTCCGCTGTTTTTCAGCGCTCTGAATCTGCCAGTAGCCTCCTTTTTGATCCTTATCCAATCCTCCATATCCCTTGACACCCACAATATCCCTGGAATTGTTCGTCCAACCCTTCAACTCTATGGGAACATGTTAGCCCTGAACTCTCAATATTTCCCTTTTGAAGGTAAGAGCCCATGGGATCCATGGCAATTTGACAAATTGGATTCAAAATTGGCTGCGTGGTAGGAAGTAAAGAGTAATGATCGAGGGTTGTTTTATTGAGTGCAAGCCTGTGACCAGTGATGTACCACGGGGATCGGTGCTGGGACCCTTGCTGTTTGTAGTGAACATTAATCATCTAAACCTGAATATAGGAGGTATGAGGAGTAAGTTTGCAGATGATGCCAAAACTTGTGGTGTCGTAAATAGTGAGGAAGAAAGCCTGAAATTGCAGGACGATACAGATGGGCTGGTAAGATGGGCAAGGGAGCAGCAAATTGAATTTAATCCTGTGAAGGGTGAGGTGATGCATTTTAGGTGGAGTAACAAGGCAAGGGAATATACAATGGATGGTAGTACCATAGGAAGTACAGAGAGTCAGAGGGACCTTGGTGTACCTGTCCATAGATCACTGAAGGCAGCAGCATAGAAAGATAAGGTGGTTCGGAAAGAATATGGGATTCTTGCTTTTATTAGCCAAGGCACATAATATAAGAGCAGAAAGGTTATGATGGAGCAGCACAAAACGCTAGTTAGGCCACAGCTGGAGTACTGTGCACAGTTCTGGGAACTGCACTGTAGGAAGGATGTGATTGCACTGGAGAGGGTGCAGAGGAGGTTCACCAGGATGTTGCCTGGGTAGGAGCATTTCAGTTATGAAGCAAGACTGGAAAGGCTGGGGTTGCTTTCTTTCGAACAGAGAAGGCTGAGGAGGGAATATGATTGAGGTATACAAAATTATGAAGGGTATTGATAGGATAGATAGGAAGAAAACGTTTCCCTTAGTGCAGGGGTCGGCAACCAGGGGGCATCGTTTTAAGGTAAGGGGAAGGATATTGCTGAAGAGTGTGGGGAATACCAATTCAATGCCTGGCTGTTCACGCAAAGGAAATTGGAATAGTACCAGTAGAGAACGGTTGCGTGGGTAACCTGTCAAAGACTTTCAACATCATGGATGAGACTATGGAGGAGCCAATAGTCTCTGAATGGCACCCGGACGTTCCTGTTCATGGAACGAGTTGCCTGTGTTCTCTTATGAAGAATGTGTTGTCCTCTACGGAAGCTTACTATGCAAGAGCCCTGGTAACCACCAAGGCCAGCTTTGATTGAAACCCAACCTGCTGCTATTGGGGCTTTGGTTTCTACAGTGACGTCCAGCCTCGAAAAGTAGTGAAGCAGCGTTGACAGATTTAGTGGTTCGAATGGAGAGGAGCTTGGGTCGGATCAGTGGTGTCCTTTAGTTTTCTCTCATGCAGATCAGTGAGAGATAATGCACAGCCCCATGGGATCAGACTGGCGCTACGGCAGCTGCAGGTAGTGTCCTCTTTCAAGAGGGAAGTACATCTGTGCCCTTGACAGACCCTCGTCCCATGCCCATGCACGCACCAGCAATGTAGTCCAGATGCACCAACCTGAAGCCAGTCCCATTCTCGGTCGCACCGCCGAAAATGCTGGTTGTAAATATCTGCAGTACCATTTTTACGACAGCTGCAAGCGTCCACCACGCTGAATTAAAAGGGGCAGCTCTATAATTAGAAAATACCAGCCTTCAAGGGAACACTATTAGGTGGCACATGAATGAATATTAATTTGAGTGCAATTTATTAACGTAATATTAGTCAAACATTTATCCATGTCAATTTGTGCAAAATGTTTTAGTAATAACTTAGGGCCCTCACAGTGTGTGGGCGTGGGAATGCCTCATGCAGGGATTTTCTCTGTCCAGGTGCAGTGGAGATTTGACCTAAATGGAAGGGAAGAATCATCTTCGTGAATCACTTCGTGCAGGGGTGGGAGGAAGGGGTTTGAGTAGCATTTCAATGCAACCAATATTTAATCACTTGTTCTCAGACTTCACATGTTACTCGCTGCTTCACCGTGCAATGCCAGGCACCACGTGGTCAGCTTTCGGTGTGGTCTCCAATTCTGCTGCACAATGACAGTGCAGTGACTGGCACGACAGAGCCATCTCTCAGTGTGGGCTCCAGGTCTGGCTGCTGATACATGGCAGTGGGAGGGAAATATGAAATAATTGTCAAAGAGGACCACATATCTGGACACATGATAGGAAAGAGGAAGGTTGAGTCCAGGGTAACTGCTACTGTCGTGAGTCAATAGGGGATGCGGACAACGAGCACGAACCTATTCTTCCTCCAATTCAACTTGCTCGTCCATTACAAATACCCGCTATTAAAAAATACAGGAACACTTTTAGGGCTGAAAAGTGCTAATATAAAGTTGACGTGTTCATTGAAGCCTCAACGAATCGCCGTTTGTTCTCAACAGAATAGACTACATTGTGAGTAACAAATACCATGTATTCAGTTCGAAGTAGGTACAATTAGATGCTTGTTTTATCCAGAAAGAATGTTTGGGACGCTCTCTGTGAGAAGGGAAGAGGGGAAAGAACAGGTGTTGCATCATTCAACCATTGCATGAGATGTTTTTTGTTGCAAGAGGAGTGATTCTGGGATTGACAGAGGACTAACCAAGAGCTTGACAGAGGGAATAGTGCCTTTGGATTGTTGAATGGGGAAGGGAGGGAATGATGCCTTTAGTCGTCACATGGCGCTGGCGGCTGAAATTGCAGAAAAATGTTGAATATGTAGGTGTTGCTGTGGCAAGTGAGGACAAGGCTAACTGGATCATGGCTCTGGTGGTGACGAGAAGGGATGAGGGCGGAATTGCAGGTTACGTGCCTGAAGAAGGGAACTCTTCAGCCGATCAAAGACAGAAGCCAATTCGGTAATGATGATGTGGAAGGTGGCATCATTGGAACTGCTGTAACAGAGATGTAGATACCTGGAGAAGGCAATAGAGACCTGACACGAAGCAGGATGGGGGAGGTAGGGGTGCATAATCGAGCTAGGTCTCTGGGTTGGTGGCTACAGATAGACATTGTGAGCTACCTGCCGATCCTCAGTTTTAGAAATAGGATTTCGAGGAATCGAATTGGGGATGGGTCGTAAAGTAGGGCTGGCAGCTAGAAGCAAAGTTAATTCCTTTCAGCTGAGAATGAGCTCAGGAAACTACAAGGAAATAGTCATCAATGTTACCAAACAAGATGTCGTGTGCTGGTGGGCGTAATGGTGTCAAACAACTGGATGGCGAGGCGAGGGATAGCGATGCAGAAAGGCTGCACGTCCTATTCAGAGATACAGGTGTAGGTGGAAGATACATCCTGGTTAAAGATGGACTGTAAAGCGTCTGGACATCCCGGTGTGGGATGGAAAAGTACAGACCTGAATATTTTGAATGGGCTTAGTTGCAGATGGTTTGAACATCCTGGTAAGAGATGGACATATTGAGGGTATGGCCGTCCTGATGAGGGATGGACTTGTAGGGATCCGAATTTCCTGAATGGATTGAGTTTTAAAGGGATTGATCGTCCTGGTGACAGATAGAGTTTTAAGAGAATTACATGCTCTGGAGAGAGAAAGAGAAGTTTAAAGGGAATGAACATCTTGGAGAGAGATGTAAATGTAGAGTGGTTGGACGGCCTGGGGAGGGATGTAGTTGAAGGAATCTACATATCTTGTTTGCAGTGTTGGACTGGATGTCCATGGTGAAAAGGAAACATTTATGGCCAGGAAACCAGAGTAGCTAAAATCGTGGATGGCGACAGAAAAAGACAAGGGGAGAGAGTGCAATAGAAAGAGTTAAAACCCATCGGAATGGAACAGATTGAAATGTTGAGTCTTACGATGTAGCCTTGTTTGTGGATGTTTGGAGGATTTAGAAGGGGCTGTGCGCGGTCACAGGCACGGTGTGAAGATCTCAAGAGGAAATGACTTCAAAGATAATATGGGAAAGGATGACATGATGTTCTGTGATGGACTCATGGTCTGGGGGAAGTGGAACGATATGTCAGAGAGTTTCGTGTTTCGGCTCCCCAAGGTAGAGGTCTTTACAACAAACAACAACAGCGATTCCATTGTCAGCAGGTTTAATGACAATGTGAGGGTTCAGAGAATAAAGTGCTGCACATCACAGGGAGATAGATAAGAGAGAGTAAAGGGGGCGGAATTCATTTCATAACACTTGCCTCCATCTTAACACAAACCTTCACTCTTTTACTCTCTCCAGTCCATCCTTTTTCCCTGATTCTGTATTTGCTAAAAGTAATTAATCTCGACTAATATATATTTCTGACGAAATCGCAATAACGTTCAAAGCTGGTCCCGTGTCTCTCGCCACAGATGATATCTCAGCTGTTAAGTGTTTCAAGCATAATTCGTTTTCAATTCAAATGATGTTCGCCGTCTGCTGGTGGATACGGGTATTTCAGTAAGCCGACGAATCACAATTTTCTGGAGAGTAATGCATGGTGTCGCTGCTCTCCCGACAGAGTAACAATTGCGCTCTGCTGATGACTAACTGAAATGTTTAAAATTGACGGCAAAAACGCATGAATTTCTGACCAGTTTCTCCTGCTCTCCCACTCGTCCGGGATAGTGTCGCGCAGGAAAACATTATATTGTATCTCGAAATTGGTGTATATTTAGTCCTTGAACCACAATACAGTCGTTAATATTGACAAAGGCACAAATTCCAACTGCAACATTGAATAAATCATTTTAATTATTTTTGAAGGTTATTCCCATTGTACATCAACACTTACATTAGAAACTGCAGTAATTTGTCCATATCGAGTATGTGGTGGTGGAGGAAGAAGTTACATTAAATGCAGATTAAAGAGACAGACCATTTATTTGTCACCTGACGTGTTCTAAACCTTTTTTAACAGGAAATGGAAAAGTGAATCGGTTACAAAACGAACTTTGCATAAACTCTTCATTAATAAGCACCGGTTTTAATCTCTGTAACAGTATTGGTAATTACATGCGGAGTAATATATCTCAGTACTTGTACAGACCGAGAAATGATCCGAAATCAATTCTGTTTGGTATTTTAATTAAACAGAAAACACGCACCTTCAGACAAAATAAAGAGAAAAGCCAAATCTAGTTATTTCAAAACAATGTAAAATGATGGTTGATAAAAAAATAAAGTGATGTTTATATCGTAAAACAAAGCACAATTATCGTGTTCACACTGTTGGGAAAGTTTATGCCGTTCCTTCAGATTTAAGACAGAATAATACATCAGTCTGTGATCCACCTCCAGACATCATACACTGGATTTGAGGCTGACTTTTACCTGAAAGAACAACAAAAACGACTTGAGAGGTTTACAGCAATGTTAACCACCAAACAAATACATCAAATACAGTATATGATCACCCCAGAATATTTCTGTTTCAATAAGCCTCCTATTTCTTTAGTAAGTACAGAAAATGTTCTTTTTTTTAAGAGATACAGCACTGAAACAGGCCCTTCGGCCCACCGAGTCTCTGCCGACCATCAACCACCCATTTTTACTAGTCCTACACTAGTCCCATATTCGTACAAGATCCCCACCTGTTCCTTCATTTCCCTACCACCAACGTCTACTGGGGGCAATTTATAATGACCAATTTGCCAATCAACTGCAAATCTTTTGGTGGTGGGAGGAAACCCAGCGAAAACCCAGACACAGGGAGAACTTGCAAACTCAACACAGGCAGTACCCAGAATTGAACCCGGATAGCTGGAGCTGTGAGGCTGCGGTGCTAACCACTGTGCCACCCATCATCTTTCTGATACTTTGGAATCAATATCGATATTCTTAATATCGGAAACAGCTGGGACTGCACACTGTCAGCACAATACACGGAACAAATTATAAAACATTGGTCTTACCAGACTGATGGAGATGTAAGATGCTGAACCACACAGTCAGTGCCCATCTTTGGTGTAATGTCTGCTATTGTGAACGTGTCATAGTGAACATCCTCATTGTTTTCAGGAATGGAGGGAGGCATCAAAGCGGGATCAGTGCGGGTCTGAGAACTGTATACTGTGGAGAGAAAGATTATGGATTAATGATTGAACTGAAAGTGGGCTCAGTGCGGGTCTGAGAGCTGTATACTGTGGAGAGAAAGATTATAGATTAATGATTGGACTGAAAGCGGGATCAGTGCGGGTTTGAGAGCTGTATACTGTGGAGAGAAAGCTTATGGATGAATGACTGGACTGAAAGTGGGCTCAGTGCGGGTCTGAGAGCTGTATACTGTGGAGAGAAAGTTTATGATTTAATGATTGGACTGAAAGCTGGTCCAATGCGGGTCATCTATATACGTATAACGTAAAGGGAACTGGAATTTGTTGGCCTCGGAATGTTTTCCATCTCCATTCACCGTGTTGTTTTTTTTTTACCGCTGGGTGATAGCAGATGAAATGGATCAGCTAAGACTGTATCAGGGTGTTCAGATTGAGCACCTGGAAGATTTCCAGTCAAAGTGTTAGTAAGAGAGATATCACACACCGAATAACATAAGGGTGTCTTTTCTAAAATATTTCAAGCATTGTTTTGTCTAATTTCCTTTAATCACAACATGTATTTAAATCAACCAGCAGTCTGTGACATCGCCGAGTGGAACGAAATTCAAAGTAGTGACAGAGAGCTGGTGACTGTGGGAGTTTAACTCACCGAGAGTGGAGAGATCACCGCCAGCACTTGTGAAGAGATCATCAGGACTACTGTCCAGCAACAAGTGACCATCCTGAGTGTCAATGGCTCCAGTCTCAACATCATCATAATCACCCGGAACCAGACCTGAGCGGAAATAATGATTTTCACTGAAATTAAATGGTATCACTGAATACTTAGAATTATATTATTAGACGTCAGTCGACACGGGCCAGCCAGGGTAAACTGTGATCTTCAGCCGCAGTGAGATTAGAGGCTGGCGAATGATGGGACCGTGTCCTGTCACGATAGGCGAGTCATCGCTCATGCCATGTTTAAAATGCAGCCTGTAATCGATTGAAAGGAAGGGGCAGTGTAGGATATTGGTTGGGAGACTGACAACCTGCATGTTTGGCAGATGGCAGCAGCCAGAGCAAGGTTGGCGCCCAGGTTTTCGCATGCCTCCATGGAAGTGCTCCTCCAGGCAGCAAGGGCAAGGAGGGAAGCGCTTTTCCATCGGGACCGGAGGAGGAGGCCAGCGAGGCAGGTGGGGAGGGCATGGCAGGAGATTGAGCAAGGAGTGAGCAGCCGTGAGGTAGTCCCATGTAAGAGGTTTCAGTGCAGGAACGGGATCAATGCCCTGATATAGTATGACAAGGTGAGTGCAGTGCCTAACATTAATTTGGCAGCCTTAAATGTCACAAATGATAAAAATTAAATTAGAGAAGGGGTGCCTCACTCATTGGTTCAGATGTTACTACACCATGGAGCACAGCTCAGTGCCCACCTTCTTGGAGAAGCACAATCTTCAGTGACACTGCTGTTCCGATATTTGCAGGAAGCAGAGCCTCTGATGGTAAGCCCTCTCTGGTGGGTAGCATCTTCTGCACTCAAGAAGCTGGTTTTTGCGGCTGTGTGCCCTGCTCATCCACACTCTTTTCCAGCCTCATGATTATTGTCCCTATCTGGGTGCTGCAGCCCAACTCCTGGGGACTGCAGCTGCTTCCATCTCTCATTCTCCTCCACAATGGGAGGCCTCAAAACCGGCGTGGCGTAGACCTATTGTAAATTGCTGCACTCACTTCTCAAGGTCTCCATTCTTTTTACTTGGTGTAGGTAAGTTTCAAGTCTGAGAGGATGCTCATCCTAAATACCTCTGTTATGATCGCCAAGATAGGTCAGCCTCCAGATTGCCAATACCGCGATACAGTATCTCTCCCCCTCCCTCCAGTGCCACAATGCTTTTCACAGCCAAAACTGACCTTCCTCTGACCTTCCCCCTCCTTATAGATGGCGAGTCTCTGAAAACTGTTGTCACCTTTCATTAAATTGTGAATGGTTTGGAAAATTGCCATGAATTTCCTGTTTATTGACTCAATTGCCTGCCCAGTGCCTTAAAGTGCAGCCTCCACCCACCAGCTCGGCCGCTTCCAGGAATATCACTTAACAGAGTAAATACGTCGGGCTTCCTTTGCACTGCTATCCAGCGGCAATTTCCCTCCCAGTCTGTCGCCACTGTGTGACAAAATTCTGCCCTCCGTTTTAAAGTCACATCTGTCCCATTGAATCACCCATTCAACATACACACAAATGTCACATTTCACCGCCCACACAACAGTGTCAGAAATCACAATAATTGAATGTTTCATTCCATTAAAGTATTGGTTGCAATCGGTATTATTTTGCAGACATCCAAATTATTTCTCCTTTCTTAAAAACTAAAATCCCTCAACAAATCCCCATGCATTCAGCAGCATCATTTTACAGCGATTAAGTTCTGATATATTTAGTTGTTGATTTTAGATAA
The DNA here is from genome assembly GCF_036365525.1 of Heterodontus francisci. Taxonomy (NCBI): domain Eukaryota; kingdom Metazoa; phylum Chordata; class Chondrichthyes; order Heterodontiformes; family Heterodontidae; genus Heterodontus; species Heterodontus francisci. Next base: position 41,583 of record NW_027141790.1, read on the forward strand.
CAGACTGCGTGATGGATTAAAAAAACGTGATGGTAACAAATAAAAATGTACCCACCCTGAATACTGGAGGAGTTCCCTTCAGGATTTTCTGATCCAGGATCCGTATCACCCAAACTGTGACTGGTGTAATATTCAATCCGATTTAGGGACTCAATGGAATCAGCAACTGTTAAACACAAACATGGATGGTTATTGGAGAGATCGATTGGGACGTTCCAGCAAATAACATAATGCCGTCATCATCTGGTGACAATGTCCTGGGACTTTGTATCTGACACGATTGTGAAACATTTATCACAGGGACTGCAGTAGTTCAAGAGCAACTCGGGATGGACCAAATATGTTGGCTCATCCAGCGAGCAGTTAAAACAATACACAGTACAGCTGGTGGGTCAGATTTCAGACATCAGAGCAGAGACAATAGTATAAAACATAATCAGTTCGCACAGTTTCATAATCCAGAATCCTTCCATCCTGTCCGCGTTTCTTTCAATTTCAGAGTCTCAATCGGATGGTGGTGGCTTTAAAACCTAACCCCACCCCGGATAATGGGGCAGAAAAGTGTAAAGAGTGCAAGGAGACGAATAACGGATTTGTTCTTTCCTGGTATTTTTTGCAACCTGAGAAATTAATCTCAATGGTTAAATTGCCCTCCAAATATATCGCAAGACAAAACTTTTATCGATTTGCCAGTGTTGTTGCCCCAGTATTGTGAAACAGAATTTGTAGATTAATGTTAAACTTCAGAATGCAAAGTGTTCGGATATGTTTTTTGCAGGAACCACCGACTTCAGTTCAGGAGTTCCTGATGGAAGCGTGTTTCTGATCCAGAAATCCAGTCACTTAGAGAAATAAACTCTGAGTCAATGTGACTGTCTCCTCCTGAGAGCAGTTACTATTTATGGTCTAGCTTAAATGGAATAAAATGACATGATAGTTACAAACAAACAGAAAACACGTTCTTCAAGCAGTAGCAACGGGCGGGAATCTTCCCAAACCTATTGCTAATCTTGCTATGCGCACAGATATAGACACATTCGCACTGTGATATGACTCCTTCACCTGGGGATCGCGAGCGGATTTCTGACAGTGTTCAGTCAGTAAACTGACCATTAACATGGGGTATTTAAGTGGAAGTGACATTTGTCTTGTGAACATTCGGCATGAAATATAAAACACTGACCTGAACGCCGGATCTGATAGGAATCCTTGCCAGGTGGAATATTCCCAATCTCTTCATAAATTGCTTGGTATAAACCAGCCGGTGAACCCTTGCCACTAGTGACAGAACCTGTCAGATGGAGGGTGGGAAGATTAAAGTTTAGTTGCAACCCATGAGCGTTTAACAGTAAATTATCTGCGAGCACATCCAAATCACAGAGACAGAGAGAGTAAAGGGACAAAGTCGGATACAGTGAATGCGGAGTAGTTTTGTTGTGTGTATTTTCGTACATGTCTGTGTCAATTCTACTGCATATCCCTATGTTCACCTGCAGCAGACTGAGGACAAATGTGCTAACTGAGGAAAAAATTCAATCAAGTTTGTTAGAAACGATCTCTCCCTAACAAAGCCATGCTGACTGTCCCTGATTAATGACTGCCTCTCCAAGTGGAGATTAATCGTGTTCCTCAAAATGTTTTCAATATTTTCCCTTGCACTGACGTTAGATTCACCTGCCTGTAATTACCTGGTTTAACCCTGCTACCCTTCTTGAATAATGATACCACATTCACTGTCCTTCAATCCTCTGGTACATCTCCTGTGGCCAGCGAGGATTTGAAAATGTGTGTCAAAGCCCCTGCTGGATCTTCCCTTACCTCACTTAACAGCCAAGGTCACATCTCATCTGGGCCTGGGGATTTTTCCATTTTAAGCCCGCTAAAACAACAAACACTTGCTGCCTTTCAATGCTAATTTGTTTAAGTACTTCACAACCCCGCTCCCTGATCTCTACACCGACATCGTCCATCTCCATGGTGAACACAGATGAAAAGTAATCCATTAAAGCCGCATTTACGTCATCTGCCTGCACATTGCAGACGGCCATTTTGATCCCTAATCGTTCCCATTCTTTCCCTGGTTATCCTCTTGCCCTTGATATACTTTTAAAAAATGCATTGGGCGTTCCCTTGATCTTCCTCACCAGTGTTATTGCATGCCCCCTCTTCGCTCTCCGAATTCAATTTTTAAGTACCCCCTATACTTTCTGTACTCCTCTCGGGAGTCCGCTGTTTTTCAGCGCTCTGAATCTGCCAGTAGCCTCCTTTTTGATCCTTATCCAATCCTCCATATCCCTTGACACCCACAATATCCCTGGAATTGTTCGTCCAACCCTTCAACTCTATGGGAACATGTTAGCCCTGAACTCTCAATATTTCCCTTTTGAAGGTAAGAGCCCATGGGATCCAGGGCAATTTGACAAATTGGATCCAAAATTGGCTGCGTGGCAGGAAGTAAAGAGTAATGATCGAGGGTTGTTTTATTGAGTGCAAGCCTGTGACCAGTGATGTACCACGGGGATCGGTGCTGGGACCCTTACTGTTTGTAGTGAACATTAACATTAAACCTGAATATAGGAGGTATGAGGAGTAAGTTTGCAGATGATGCCAAAACTTGTGGTGTCGTAAATAGTGAGGAAGAAAGCCTTAAATTAAAGGACGATATAGATGGGCTGGTAAGATGGGCAAGGGAGCAGCAAATTGAATTTAATCCTGTGAAGGGTGAGGTGATGCATTTTAGGTGGAGTAACAAGGCAAGGGAATATGCAATGGATGGTAGTACCATAGGAAGTACAGAGAATCAGAGGGACCTTGGTGTACTTGTCCATAGATCACTGAAGGCAGCAGCATAGAAAGATAAGGTGGTTCGGAAAGAATATGGGATTCTTGCTTTTATTAGCCAAGGCACATAATATAAGAGCAGAAAGGTTATGATGGAGCAGCATACAACGCTAGTTAGGCCACAGCTGGAGTACTGTGCACAGTTCTGGGAACTGCACAGTCGGAAGGATGCGATTGCACTGGAGAGGGTGCAGAGGAGGTTCACCAGGATGTTGCCTGGGTCGGAGCATTTCAGTTATGAAGCGAGACTGGAAAGGCTGGGGTTGCTTTCTTTAGAACAGAGAAGGCTGAGGAGGGAATATGATTGAGGTATACAAAATTATGAAGGGTATTGATAGGATAGATAGGAAGAAAACGTTTCCCTTAGTGCAGGGGTCGGCAACCAGGGGGCATCGTTTTAAGGTAAGGGGAAGGATATATCGAGGTGATTTGATGGGAAAAGTATCACCCAGAGGATGGTTGGAGTCCAGAACACATTGCCTGAAGAGGTGGTAGAGGCAGGAACCCTCACAACATTTCAGAAGTATTTAGATGAACAATTGAAATGCCATCGCATACAACACCATGGGCCAAGTGCTGGAAAATGAGATTAGAATAGATAGGTGCCTGATGGCCGGCAGAGATACGCTGAGCCGAAGGGACTGTTTCAGTGCTGAATAACTCTATTAATCTATGACTCTATGACCTGATCTCCTGCTTGTGATCGTTTGTAAACGACTGCCAGTCTGGTGAGGTTACAAGGCTCGATCTTATCAGCTTTCGGACTGTCTTGTTACAGAGCCTGTTCTGGTCGGGTCCTTGGCAGTGCTAGGCGCCTATGCTGTCCCAGCTACAGAATCTTTCTCAAGAGAGAGAGGTCTATTTCTATAGGAACTTTATATTATTATGAAAAGTGTCATTTATTAAGCGTCCCATTTCTTATCATAAATCAGGAGTGATTTGGATGGGTGGAATATGAGTTGAGGGCGTCGTTTTGGAATGTTGAATCACCGCTGGTGAATACAGAAGGTCCTATACAAGTATCACCTGTCAAAATAACAGTCAGACACGGTTAGACAGCTCGATATTGGATGCCCAGAGCCGGAATCTGAAAGGCTGGAACTGATAACCAATGGATGAAGGAAGATTAACAGACAAGTAAATAGTTGAATGCACAGCTTAAAAAGTTGAAGTAAACTTCCGGATCCTTTGTTACAATAAGTAAATTCTTCCAGAATTTCATGTATGATGTGCTGAACTCTCACAGTGAATGTGGACACTTCAAATCATTCTCCATTTTAAATGTCACATTTTACTAAATCCTTAGCACATTGAATGGAGAAAATCAGCAACAAAAAAAAATGTGTTTCTAACAAGGCCACTTGACAGTCCATAGAAATCTGCAAGGAACGAGAGTTTTGCATGCATATGACACAATATCTGGGACCTTTCGTTGGATCCGCGGGAAGATATGAACCTCACCACTTCTGATTGACTTTTTCTGTATAACCACCATCAGTGAGATCAACACACAGATTAGCAGAACTCCGAAGCAGACCGCAACTAGGATGGAAGTAGTTTTATATCCCTGTTCTTAATGGCAATAATACAGAAAGGTTTAACACATACACAGTCCGTCTTGCACAATAACATATTTACAAAAGGGAGTTAATAATTATATCCACTGCTTCCGGGCGATGAGTCAGGCTGAACATTCCGCAATATGTGTGGTGCACATTGCACCAGAGGGAAGTGTGAGCCAGTCTAAATTACAGAGACAGTGCCCCCATGTTTCTGATGAGAACACGACAGTTCAGGTACAGCCAGAATCTGAAATTAGCTGAATTTCAACCAGACCATTTGAAATATGCGGTGAGGAAAAGATATTCCAGTCAGTGAGAAAGTGCTCATAGCATCTTGAGAAAATGACGACAATACCAATTCAACTAATTCAAACCCTAACGCTGGCGAGGATACTAATAATGGTAAGTACCTGCAGATGTGGACGGGACAGCAATTGGAGGCACATCGAGCCCTGTGGAGTATATTGTACAAAAGGTTCAGGAGGATGAAATTTCAGCACTTTCCATTTAAACGATAAATACTGTTCTTAATTTCCGGAACTAGTGAGTCAATTTAACAAAACAATGAACCCTAACCCCACTCTCCAAACCCTGTCACCCTCACCGGAACAAATCACACTGGCATCTTCCTTGTGATCACAGTCAGACTGAGCCGGCGATGAAGAAGGACAGTCGGCCAGAGAAGATTCGCTTCCAGTGCATTTCACCTCATCCAGCCAGATAACACCGTCACCCTGGGAAAAAGTAGCTCCTCCTGGGGCCAAAAGAGCGTGACCACAATCCAGCTGTCTGCAGACAACATTGGCATCGGCCATATCCCAGGAGTCATCACACACCGTGCCCCAGCTGTTATTGCACAGTATCTCAACTCTCCCGGAGCAGTTGGTGTTACCTCCAAACAGGCGCAACCAATGTCCAGAATCTGGCAAAGAGAATCAATGGTTATTATTGATGTAGTATAAGAAAGGAGTACATGTCAGATAGTTGGTATAATAAAGAGGAAGTAGCACCTGGTGAAAGCCCACGTTTACAATCATATTCTCGAATGCAGTCCTTTGATCTGTGGTGCTGCTCCTTAGTTACTTTTGCTTCTGTTCAGAAGAGAAACATGCTGACTGTATCGGACACCAATGTTTGAAATGACACTCGCACATTTAGAGGTTTGTTGTGTTACCTGAACAAACAACACCAGCATCCTCCCTGTGTTCACAGTTGTGTTTACCCCACGGTTCTTTTTGACATTGCCAAAGGAACGATTCGTGTGAAATACATTCCATCCCATCAAGCCAAATGGGTCCAGATCCTTCTCCAAATGACTGAGCATAATAATCGATAGAACTGAGGGGACCGCACTGTAACTGTTTGCAGATCACTTCTGCATCAGGTCCATCAAGTCTCTCCGAGCACACTGTTCCCCAGGTGCCATTGTAGAACACTTCCACTCTCCCCTCACAGCGATGCTTCCCATTCACCAGCCGCAGCTCTTTGTGCTCTGTCAATGACACAAGAAATATCCAGATAGTTAGATTGATAACTCGTTGTATGTTCATACTGCACAGCTCAACACATGCTGCACCGGTTGTGTTCACTGATTTCCAGTAATTATTTCAGAAAAGCGATAGAAAAACACCGACTGCCCATAAAGTAATAAAGAATAATCAACACCGATTTCGCAACAGAAAGACAAACAACGTTATTGAATTATGTGAAGAAGTTACAGAAAGATAACAGGGATAATGCAGTCGATGTAATATGCATGTTTTTCCTTCAGAAGGCCTCTGACAAGGATCATGACTGGGGTCCGAGCCTGTGAAGTCAAGAGATCAGTGGAAGAATGATAGGAAACCAGCTACAAAGCACACCGTCCGGGTACAATGTGGTAACCCAGAATGGCGGAAGGTGGGAAGTGGTGTTCCACAGGTCTGGGGTCACTGCTGCTCAACATTTACATGAACGATTTGGATTTAGACAAGGGAGACTTAATTTCAAATTTTAAGATGACAGCAATTTGGGGGTATAGTAAACACTAAGAAAGACAGAGACAAAATACGGGAAGACGTTAATAAACGGGCCGAATGGGCATACAATTGCCAAATGAGTTGAATGCAGATAAGCCTAAGGTGCTCAGTGTTGACAGGAAGAATAAAGAGGCCACGTACTTCTTCTAAAATAAGAGTGAAAATGATATAGATCAGCAAAGAGACCTCGGGATACAGAGGCACTAATCACTTCTGAAGTGACAGAGACCGAAGCGAGTGATCATAAATATAGGATAATCCCGAATAAATCTAATAAGAAATTCAGGAGAATTTTTTTTTTACCTAGGGAGTGGTTTGAATTTTGAATTCCGAACACATGCAATTGCTGAGGTGATTTGCACTGATGCCTTTATGGTAAAGCTATGCAGGTACATGAGGCAGAAAGAAGCTAGAGGATATGCAAAGAGGGTTAGGTGCAGTGATGTGGGGCGATACTCGTAGGCAACGTAAACACCACATTGACCAGTTCGTCCGAATGGCCAGATTCCGTGCTGTCCAATGTATGTAATTCGAAGTAATATCTTCCCTGTGAAACCACGTGCACAACACTACGGAAAATGGGAACATGGAAGCACCTTTACCTGAACACATGATCCTCACATCTTCTTTATGAGAACAGTCGTGGTTACCCCACGATGCTGAGGGACATTCCCAGAGAAATGATTCGTTACTGGAACACTTCAGTTCATCCAACCAAACTGGCCCTGAGCCTGGTCCACAAGATGCAGGAAGTGCCAGGTCCAATGCCTTTCCACAACCCAGCTGTTTGCAAACCACGTCAGCGTCCGCCAGATCCCAGGAATCATCACAAACTGAGCCCCAAGTCCCATTGTAATAAAGCTCCACTCGGCCAGTACATGGGCTTCCACCGTCAGCCAGCCTTAACTGCACGTGGTCTGTTGGATAACAGTACATGAGGATTATACTTTCAATAGACATTCACATCATCACTCAATACAACTGATTTTATCATCACCAGCACAAAAAATGAAGGTTAAATGCACCGGTGACAGGTAAAAAAAATATACAACAGAATATCTGTTTACACTGACTTCTTACATAGAATGTAATGAACAGCAATGTTTCAGATATCCTATTACATCTGGCTTTGACAAGTTCTGATCTCCAGTTCACCTTTTATGTTTTGAATGCTGTGTACGGTGTCAAACAGGCAATCACTCACACGATTAACAGTTAATTTATACTCATGTTATATAACTGTATCTGTTCCTTGTCCATGTATGTTACCCTTATTTGTTATCTTGGTCAGACATTTACTGCCATCTGCTATTTCCCTCATCTTCAATTACAAGTGACTTGCATTTATCTAGCGCCATTAACGTAATTAAACATCCCAAGGCGCGATACAGGAGTGATATCAAAGACATTTTAACACAGAGCACCGAAAAATATATTAGGTCAGATGACCAAAAGCTTAGTCAAAGAGTTAGTTTTTATGCAACGTCTTAAAACAGAAAGACAGGTTGAAAGGCAGAGAGATTTAAGGATGTAATTCTAGAGCATGTGACCTTCGCAAATAAAGGCACGGTCGCCAATGGTGCACAATTAAAACCAGGAATGACAGCAAGATTAACACCAAGATTCCAAGCTGTCTGGCTGAGTGACAGACAGTTGGCATGGCGAGAAATGGAGTTGGAGACAAGGAAACATGCGGTGGGGACTGATGGTTTCTATCTTTTCAATACAGTGTTGGAGGAATTTTCTGCTGATGCAGTACTGAATGTCAGCCTGGAATTCTGACAGTGTACAGGCATTGGAGGGCTCAAGAGTGTTGAATGTGAGGTAGAGTTGGATACAGTGAGATACATGTGGAAACTGAGGCTGTGTTTGCGGATTTCGCTGAAAGGCAGCATGTAAATGAGTAATGAAGTGTCAAAGGATCGATCCTTTGGCGACACTATAGGTGACTTTGAAGGAGCGGGAATGAAGCCATTGCAGGCCACTTTCTTACCATGACTGCATGGATAATACTAGAACCAGCTGAGTGCAGTCCCACCCAGCCGTGTGTTAATGGGGAGGAATTGGAGAAGTATTTCATGATCAATCATATAAAAATTTGTGACAAGTCAAGAAAGAGGAGGTGGAATCGTTTATGTTTGTCACAATCACTTCGGATGTCGTTTGTTTTCGTCCTGTGGTGTGAATAGAAAATTGATTTGCGGAATTGAAACATGCAGCTTCATATAAGATGAGCATGGATTTGGGAGGCGACGACACATTCAAGGACTTTGGCGAGGTACGAACAGTTGGAGCTGGGGCAGTAACCTGCATGGACAGGTGGTCAATGGTTCCTTTCTGAGGAGAGGTGTGATGACTGCTGATTTGAAGGAGAGGAGCCTGAACATGTAGAGAGAGAGAGAGAGAAAGAGAATCGTTAATATTGCCAGATAACATGGAACCCAGGAAGGGAATGTTTGTGTTCAGTAGTTTAATAGAAATAAGGTGTATCCAGCAAAATGTGGATACCATCAACAGCACAGGTTCAGAGTGAGAGTGAAGGATTCTAGGAGAGAAACAAGAAATGTGAATTCAGGGTGATCGTATGGGATGGGGGTGGGAACTGATAGGAAGTTAGGCCTGATGGGTTGGGGAAGAAAAGGAAGTAGTGGAGGTGACTGAACGGATGTTTTTGAACTTTGTGACAAAAAGTGTATGAGCTCCTCTCAATTATTTTTGGAGTTCAGGGTGGATGAGGCAGGGGAGTGGTTCAGGAGGAAGATTTATGATGGAGAATATTTGCTGTGCATTTTCTTTGCCTTCCTGGATAATCTTTGTCAAACGGGAGGTTTTAGTGAAGATGAGGAGGACCCAATGATGCTTTTTGTGATTGATCCATTCAGGATTATATTACCAGATAGTTCCCCACATGTCACCGTGCCTTTCTGTTTTTTAATTATTTTAGGGAATGTTGGTGTCACTGGCAAGACCAGCAGTTTAATCCACGCTATTTATTACTTCATTATTACTTTACTACTCCACTTCATATTGGAGAATGTAAGGTCCACAAGTACTGCCCTTAAACATCAGCCTTGTAATATGCAGTATCTTCGTGCAGAATTATGTTCTAGGGTTGTGTTGATTACTACATTATCATAAATCAATTTAATATTAATAGCATAAGAGAATCACTTACCTTTGTAAGGATGGAACTCTGTCTTTGACAAGGAATATATTTGAGCAATTTTAGAGACATAAACCGCATGTCTGAACAGAGAATATGCAGACTTGTCTGTCCAGACAGACTGCTGCAATTATGTTAAATGAGCAAACGAAACTTGTGAGGCACATTAGCAATTGCTATTGTCTGCAAAGATTCAATGAACTAAACGACTAATTCTATCAATATATGACTGTTGGACCGGACCAAAGAGGGCAGAAAACAGGATCTGTCTGCAAAATGTTGGACAGGATCAGGAAGCGCCTACAGGCAATTGGACGCCAGATGTGTAGACCTCCTGGCTAAACAGAAACCAGTATTTAATCTGGACTGGACAAAAATGATTGGACTAATTGCGTCAGGCACTTTGGAGAGTAAACATCAGCAATGTGACCCATCAGATACAGAAGTAGAAGACAAGGAGAAGACACATGGCTTCTGTAGGTGGGCATAAATGTTGGGTGGAGCTTAACATCTACCTAACTGAAGAACAAGATGACATACTCGACTCTGTCCAGTGACTGAGTGTGTAATAACCATTCAGCACCGTAAACTTCTGACGTGAAACGCTGGATGTATTGATTTCCGCAGTGTCCGAAGAAAATGCTCACTGTAACCAATCGGTATCAAATCTGAATCATTAACGATCTCATATGTTGTAAGTTCCACATGTCGTATGCAAATAAATGTTCATTGGAACAACCCGAAAACATCTGCCCACACACAAGCCAGAAGACTTGCAGGTTGTTTGGTAAATTGGCCATTATAAATTGCCCCTAGCGGTGGTCGGGAAATATAGGGACAGATGGGGATGTGGTAGGAATATGGGATGAGTGCACGATTAGTATAAATGGGTGGTTGATGGTCGGCACAGACTCGGTGGGCCGAAGGGCCTGTTTCAGTGTTGTATCTCTAAACTAAACAAAACTAAACTACACTCTGCATAATGCAACATCCCCAGAACACATGCCTGCATTAACATGCCACACAATGAAACTTTAAAGTGTCTAGTCCAAAACATCTGTCTACTTTTATACACAACCTAATGAAACTTACACCAGACCAACTCCCACACAGCTACCTCCACTTATATACTATGCAGTAGAACTGATTGCAAGCTTGGCGCCGGATTTGATACCACAGCTGAGATTCCAATTCCGTATTCTCTTTATCATAAGGCCGTTATCTTTCACCTCTATCATCATTCACCTCCCTTCCTGCCTCAGCCCATCTGCTGCTGAAATGCTCACCCATGCTTTGTTGCCTGCAGAATCGAATATTTCAATGTTCTCCTGGGCGATCACCCATCTTGCATCCTCCAGAAACATCAGCTTATCCAAAGTTTTGTTGCCTGCCCGACATGAAGCCCCTCTCAGGAACGCCATGGCACTCGATGATCTATTGGTTTCCCTGCGATCAATACCTAGAGTTTCCAAATATGATCTTCCTGTTCAGACACCTTCATGCTCTCCCCCTACATCAGTATAACCGTCTCCAGCCTGAATCATTTCAGGAGCTCTGCTTTTTTCTGAATACAGCTTCTTGTACTTCACCCACTTCAATTGCCCACAACTTTCAGTTTTGCCTTTAACCATCTAACCCCCAGATCTGAATTTCCACCAGAAATATTTCCGTGTCTCCAGCTCTTCAAATCCAACCATCTGACTAAGAATTTCGTCACCCACTCCATCATCTCTTTGTTTGGCTCTGTGTCAGTTTTCTCTCCGTTTACATTCCTGTTAAACCCCTTGTGATGTATGTGTTAATTGAAATTTCTGTAATACAAACATTCTTGCTGTTTAATTGTGTCCGTGTCCTCTCTCTCTGTACACCACCCCAGCTCCCCGACCGCCCACCATCCTCTCCCACTCTCCTCGAGTGAAATTACTAGTTTGAGAAACCCAGGAACAAGTAACCGATATTATCACTTTTCTCAGCAGATTAGACATTTCACTTTTATGTTTTTCTAAAAGCAGTGAAGAATTTGCTTACCTGAACACAGGACCCCTACATCCATACTGTCAGTGAGAGACGAATGCAATGTGAATAAAATGCAGTTCTGGAGTTGCAATTCGTTGCCTTCACACTGGACATCATTCACCCAGATGGGTCCTTCACTCTCTCCATCCTTTGAATAGTTATAAGCGGCTGTCGCTTCACCACAACCCAGCTGTGTACAGACGACATTGGCATCATTCAGGGTCCAGTGTCTATCCTGCAATCTCCCCCAGCTGCCATTGTAGTAAATCTCCACTCGCCCATCACACCAGCTTCCCCCGTTCGTCAGTCTTAGTGACCAATTTTCATCTGCAGGATGAAAAACATTGAGAATGGTGAAACTGAAGCAAAATATCTCAGAATTTACTGCCACCCGAAAAGTCATTAATATTAATGCTTACTATTCCTGTCATCATTGTTCAGAAGGCTTGTTGAAAGATCATTTTCACCATTACCTTTTCTCTGTAAATACATTTTAGAGACGGACCGAGTAGCTTACGGTTGCTGAACTGGGGACAGAGGGTAAAATGAACTGTCGGTGATAGCCGAGGGACTGAAGGTCGTCCTCCTGTCCACATGCACTGATATTCCAGCTCTCGCCCTGTACTTGAAAATATCATCAACTTTTCTTCCAATTTATCCTCCTTATATTCACATGGTCCATCTTCAACTCTTCCATTCTCTTCCTCAACATCTCTGTCTCTGATTCTGGGGATAGGTTAATAACTAATATAAAGAGTAAACCCAGTGACTCTCACAGTTACCTTGTCTATGCTTCCTCACACCCCAGTTCTTCGAATGACTCTATCACATTTTTTCACTTGCTCCATCTGCAATGTCTGGTGATGCAACCTTCCATACCAGTGGTTCCAGATATGTATTCCTTTTTCCTCAACCGAGGACTCTCCTCACCTCCTCATCCACCCACCATAGTTGACAGGGCCCTCAAGCACGTCCATTCCATTCCCCAAACGTCTGCTTTCACCCTTTCCCCCTCCCGGAACAATGATAGGATTCTGATTCTCCTCATCTTCCACTCCATCAGCTTCCATATTCAACAGATCATCTTCCACCATTTTCACCACCTTTAATGTGGTGCCACTACAAATCACATCTTCCCCTTCCCTCCACGTTTAACATTCTGAAGGGACCATTCGCTCTGTGGCACCCTGATTCACTCTTCAATCATTCTCAGTACCCCTTCCCCCAGGACCTTCCCAGAATGCGCTGGAGGTGCAACCACTGCCCTGTTACCTACACCTTTCTCACCATCCAAGCCGCCAAATACTGCTTCCAAGTGAAACAGCGATTTTCTTGTACTGCTTTCTCTTTAGTATACTGTATTCACTGCATTGACTGATCATGATACCGTCTCCTTTACATTGGGACACCAAACATAATTGAGTGCTTACTTTGCACAACACCTTTGTTCAGTCTGCAAGCTTTACCTTTAGCTTCAAGTTGCCTGTCCTTTTCATTATTTATTCCGCTCCCACTCTGACATCTCTCTCCTCTTTCTCCGACACAGTTCCAATGAAGATTAACATAAGTTTGAGAAACAGCACTTCCTCTTTCCACTAGACTCTTTACAGGCTTTTGGAATGAACACTGAATTCAGCAATTTCAGGAAAGATTCCCTCCCCTTTTTGGAACGATGTCTTGCCTTCCAATTTGCAGCTTCTCTCGAAATGTGTTTTTCACTTGGCCCATTCCTATCTCTTTCTGCCTTGCATTGTCCCATTTATCATTTAATTCTTCCTGCCTTCCACCATATCACAGATTGTTCCTTTCGTTATTTCCTTGCTTTCCCGTTTCTTTAAAAACTGTTAAATCTCTAAGTTCTGATGAAAGATCTGCAAACTGTAAGGTTGATTCTGTTTCTTTCACCGTAGATGCTGCCAGAACTTCTGAGTATTTTCAGCACTTACTGTTTTTATTACCTATATTTTAAATTGTGAAAAGTGGGAGCAATTTGCGTTGAGCAATGTCCCACGTACAGCTATCAGTTAACTGAGCAGATAATCTGTTATGAGAGGGCGCTGGTTGAGGGATAACTGGGAGAATTGTAATTTACATCAAGTTTGTGAACTAATCAAAGACATGGCATATTGGTGAAATAACGAGTTACTTCACTCACGATCATTTTATTGCCCTTAATGTAATGGAAATAAAAATTTATCTCATGTTATTTAGCTGGAAACAAGTTCACAGTTTTTTCTATTGTACAGCTGATCTTTGCAGAGAATTCCATGATAATTCATATTTGAACGGCCAACATTGATAACAGTTTCAATGCTCGAGCAACATTTCCATTCTATGGCAGTGGTCCTGGGAGCAAATTGCTGATTCTATAGCCCTTGAGCAATGCCCTAGATTTACCACAAAAGAGATATTATATGAGCGATAAGTACTAATCACGAGACATTGTATGTATTCAATGTTTACTAGAGTGAAGCTCTTTGATTAATTTGTAATTTAATTCAGACCAATAAACCGACAAACACATCTCAGAATCTTAGTGTCGAAGGAAGCATGGGATCAGCAAACTAGTGAATCAGCGATCTGTGGAAATAGTTAATGATGCTTGACAGCAGAACAGCTGGTGTATTTCAGTTCAATTGACTGAGATGACTCACCCGTACAGATGACACTGGCATCATTTTCATGGGAGCAGCTAAACTGTTCCCAGGATGAAACAGGACAATCCCACAATCGTGTCTCCTTCCGCCGACACCTGTACCTTTCCTTCCACACTGGACCGGCTCCCTTCCCAAAGTGAGCTCCTCCCGGGATTGAGGTTACTGTCCCACACTGCAAGTGCTCACAGACCACGTTGGCGTCTTCTAGATCAAAGTACATGTCACACAGCGTCCCCCACTGGTCTCCGTGCAGCACCTCCACCCGGCCAGAGCATCTGTTCGTCCCATCAACCAATCGAGGTCCATTTTTCCCTGTATTGGAAACCAATCCAAATCCAAATAATTTATAAATCATCCTCTGCATAGAAACAGCAAAATAGAAAATGGGTATAAAAGTTGAATCTTATGTACACGATTATCTCTCCATACTTTATACAAATTATCTATCAAAAAACAATTCGAATTACCACAGCAACACAAAAGCAAAATACTGCAGATGTTGGAAATCTGAAATAAAACAGAAAATATTGGAAATACTGAGCAGGGCTAGCAGCATCTGTGGAGAGAGCAAGAGAGTTATGTTTCAGGTCTGTGCACTTTCATCACAATAATTACTACAGGACCTCTTTAAGAAGTTGGCTGAACACTCAAAAATTAACAGCTCTTCTTGCAAACGCTTATCGATTGTTGGTCTTTATCTCTTGGATTTTGGAATGTAAACGATGAAGGATGTGATGTTTCTGTTGTCTCTGTTGTCACGTTTGGGCACTGCACTTCACAAAACCATTGGCTTTGGAGGTTGTTCAGAACAGTGTCACCAGAATGGCAACAATGCTTAAAGAGTTACATTATGAAGACAAGTTGCATAACCTTTGTTTGTCGTAGATTTGGTTTGGAAGGATTACAGCTTATCTGGTTGATGTGTTTAAAATGGTTAAGGGGTTTGATAGATGAGCTATAGAAGATCTGGAGAACAAATACAAAACAAGCCCATTTAGGAGCTGCTTTTCTTTATGCGGATGTGGACATCTCTGGCAGAGGTGGCAGTTATTGCTCAACTCTATTTGCCCTTGAAACCGGTGTCAGGACCGTCCTCTTGAACTGCAATTGCCTGCATGGGGAATGTTCTTCTGCAATGCAGTAAGGTAGAGTTAAGGCAAAGTGTGCAAGCATAGAGTGTACCTTTAACTGCATGTGTTGGAAGCAGAGTGGGAAGTTTGGAATTTGGTAATTAGTGGCTAAGACTGAAATCTAGCCGTAACATTTAGCAATTCGCTTGGAATTAAAAACCAAACTGCAAGGCAGTTCATTGTTCGCAGTGAACAGGGCAAGTCAGGTTCGCAGTAAGCTGTCAATCAGCTGTGATTGTGCGAACTCGGGTAATTACTGTCAGCTGGAAACTGTCTAAACTGTTGCATCTCGAAGGTACCTCTAAAAGCATATAATATTGGACGTCATTGCAAGACGATTTGAATAAAGGAGCAAGATGTTACTGCACCTATACAGAGCTTTGGTGAGACCACACCTGGAGTATTGTGTGCAGTTTTGGTCTCCTTATCTGAGGAAGGATGCCCTTGTCATGAAGAGTGTGCAAAGTAGATTTACAAGGCTAATTCCTGGGATGGCTGGATTCACGTATGAAGAGAGATCGGATCGACTCGGACTATATTCACTAGAGTTTAGAAGAATGAGAGAGGATCTCAGAGAAACCTATAAAACTCGAACAGTACTAGACAGGCTAGATGGAGCGAGGACGTTCCCGATGGCTGGAGAGTCCAAAACCACGGGTCACTGTCTCAGGACATGGAGTATGCCATTTAGAACCGAGATGAGGAGAACTGTCTTCACTCAGAAGGTGGTGAACCTGCGGAATTCTCTCCCACAGAAGGCAGTGGAGGCCAGATCTCTAAATATATTCAAGAAGGAGATAGATATCTTTCTTAATGCCAAAGGAATCAAGCGATATGGGGATAAACGGTAACAGAGTACTGAATTAGATGATAGGCCATGACTTTTTTTGAATGGTGGAGCAGGCTCCAAAGGGCTGTCTGGCCTACTCCTACTCCTATTTTCTATGATTCTATTTTTAGACTTCTAGTAAGGCAGAATGTAACCACAGATTGCAATGTTAACTGAATACATTATGAACATAGTGGGAAGTTAGAGTTTGCTAAGAGTAAGAATTCGGTGCAGAGGGGGAAAAGGAGGTATTTTTTATTCTTTCACAGGGGGTGGGAATTTCGGGCGAGGACAGCATTTATTACCAATCCCGAACTGCCCTTGCAAAGATGGTGGTGAGCCGCCTTCTTGTACCACTGCAGTGCATGCGCTTTCAGTACACTCACAGTACTGTTAGGAAGGGACTTCCAGGATTTGACCCAGCGACAGTGAAGGACCAGTTATATAGTTCCAAATCAGGATGGTGTGTGCTTCGGAGGAGAACATGCAGATGGTGTCCCCATGCATCTGCTGTCCTCGTCCTTCTAGGTAGTAGAGGGTGAGCGTTCGGATGGAGATGTTCTGTTTTGTCTGTTAAACTGGAGTCAGTGACTAGAGCCACCGGTTTAGAAGAGCGTCACAGCCAGCAGCAGCAGAGCCTATTGGAAGGGGCTGAGAGACAAACATCAGGCAAATAGAGGGAAAAACTCACTCAGTGAAGCAATTGTCAGGCCAGAGTGTGAGAGGGCGTGGGTAGGTTGTAAATAAGTAATAAGTTAATTGATGAGTGCTCGGTGTTTCGGCGTTAGCTAACCAGTCAAATAGTGTTAAAGCTAAAATGCATCGACAAATAATTTTACCTCGAAAATAAAGACAGACTAAGTTCTGGCAGAGCAGTTTTTTTTTCCGGATATAGGAATGTGTAGATAATGGAACTGTCCCGAGGGAACTTGTCTGTTGTAGATATCTCCACCTGGAAACTCTCTGGCTCAGTATCATAGAGCTGTTGTGGGAATTGGAGAAACGCCAACACATATGGCAGCAAGAAGAGTATTTGACAGTTTGCTGCAGATTTCAGTCACACCTTGTAGAGAGCTGCAGGATCAGAATGAGGTTGTTGCAGCTTATAGTGCTCAGGAATGGAAATCCAGATGTAATGGAGAACGAGGATATACAGAAGTGAACAGGAACAAAGTACTGTCTATTTGTGAGGATAAGGATGAAGACTGTCAGAACGACAGCCAGAATGTTGACCGGGATGCCTTCGAATAGGAAGTTGTTCAAAAGGAGGAGGAGTGGAGCATAATGTGATACTTTTAAGTGATTCAATAATTAGGGCATTAAGAGTTCCACACAGTATTTTCCCAACTTGTGCAAAGTGAGGGATATCTCAAATCAGATTGCAAGAATGGATGGAAAATATCCAGTCGTTGTGGACCATGTAGGGATAAACAACATAGCAAAGAGTCGGCAAGAGGTTCTTTTTGGAGATTACCAGAAGCTGAAATATAAAAGAAGATCTCAAGGATTATAATCTCTGGATTTTTATACAAGCTGCTTGCACATTGGCATAGGAAAAATAAACGATTAAGGAGATGAACACGAGCTTGAAGATTATGATGTTGGAAAGATGTGTTGCACTCCATGTGACGCTGGCACCTGTACTGGGATATTAAAGAACTATTCTGTTGGAATGAGCAGCACCTGAATCTGGTTGGGATCAGGGTCCCAGAATAAAGGATAAATAGGGTTGTTACAGGAACCTTAAACTAGTAAATGGGTGAGGGGAGGCTGGTGGGGGCGGGGTGAGGGGCTGGAGCACAGTTGTAAATGTAGCATATCCAGGTGCTACAGGGGAATAGAAAACTAAAACATGCAACATTTGAGTCAGACCATTTTACGGTTTTACATCACGTGCCTTTGCGCTGAAAACAGCAGTTGCTTTCTTGGAAAAGCAGTTGTTAGAAATACTGACAGACCGCGACGTTTTGGGCCATGTACTCTGCCCATTGTCTGGAGAAATAATTGGAATTGGTGGAAGCAGTCTGTTTATATGCAGTGCAGAATGGGAATCTGGGCTGGATCTTACTACTGATAGGTTATTACGTGTTCTTGCTCTGGCTGTTATTGGTCAGTTAATTATATTCCATGAGAGGTCAGTATATGCCATTATTCCTTCTGCTGATTCGTCAGTTGTTGTGCATTGTGGCAAGTCAATCCATGCTACTGTTCTGGTTGTGGTATGTTGTCTGCACAGCAGGTGCTTGTGCGTCTTCTCGAGGAGGGAAACCCTGATATTCACGGAGGAACAGGTCACTGTTAGGGGGACGGTCTTGTGTTTATCGATCTCCATAGCTTCCCTGACGCAGTGAACGGCACAAGCCTGCCATCAAAGAAGATCAACTCAATGACCACCGCATTGAATGGTCCAATTCCAAACTCAAACTCATTTATTATGGACTGGCATGCAAGACACAATAACATCATAATATAAAAGAGACCAAAAACATGCAAAAATGCAAAAAAAAATGCACAGATCTTCGTGAATGGCAGAGATACAAAGAATAGCAAAGGATGACAAAACAGATCTCAAGAGCGACAAATCTTTTACAATAACGTCAGAAATATATTGTCATTAAAAGCAATGTGATCTCATTACAATCACAGTTATGATATTATAAATGAAAATAAGGAAATGGCAGGAATTATACATAATTACTTTGCATCAGTATTTACATGGACACAACTTTTATTAAGGTTCTTTGTTGCCGCAGTCGGACAAATGCTGCCCTGACATTGAGGGCAGTCACTCTCATCTGGAATACAGCTATATCATCCATATTTGTACAAAGGGTGTGATGAAGTCTGAAGCTGAGTGGTCCGACAAACCCAAACTGAGCAACAGTGAGTAGTTTATTGGTAAGTACTGCTTGATAGCGCTGTAAACAACACCTTCCATCACTTTGTTAATGATAGAGAGCAAACTGCTGGATCAGTAATCAGAAAATTGCAATTGTCACACTGCTATTTAAAGAAAGGTTAGTGAGTGAACCGAGGGAATTACAGATTGTTTAGCCTAACAGCAGTTGTCAGGGAATTACTAGAGTGTACATTTAAAGATGGAGTGTCTGATCACCATAAAAAGTTACAGCTAATCAGAGAGAGCCAGCGTGGATTTGTAAATAAACCTGATCAAATATTTTGTGGAGGTAACTAAAGTAGAGGACAGGGGAACCTCAATGGATGTTTTTCAGATGAACTTCCAGAAAGCACTCAACAAAATCCCTCGTAACTGATTGTTGGCTAAAGTTGAAGCTCATAGAATTTAGGGAAAATTATTGACCTACTTAGGACGTCAGTTTAGTGGCAGGAGATAGACAGCAGGGACAATGGGCAGATCATCTAACTGGCAGGCTGTGATGGCGCCGTCCGGCAGGAACCTCAACTATTCACCATATTTATTAATGATTTAGATGACTGGATAGAAAGCCACATATAATTGACATATTCAATATTGCCATTGAAAGAAACCATCAACCATATTGCAAACATGTATATTTTAAGCATAACTTTACAAAAAAAAAGATACAGTGACTGTGTAAAACTTTTTCAATATTGGTGAGTGTGAGGTCTCCAGTTTGGAATTAAAAAGATTACAGTACTTTATAAATGGTGAAAAGCCGGATGCAGCACAGGGAAAAGAGACTTCAGTGTCATGGGCAATTGCAGGAGCGAAAATCAAAACAGCCAATGGAATGCTGTGCTTTATATCTAGTGGAATGGAATACAAGGGGCTAGAAATGATGCTGCAGCTCAAAAGAAAACTGGTCAGGCCCCATCTGGTGTAATGTTCAGCTATGGGCAATATGCATTGGGAAGGATATGTTGAACAGGGAGAGTGTGCAGCATAACTGATACTAGAATGATTCCTTGGCTTCAAATGTTTCTGTTTTTTATTCATTCATAAGATGTGGGTGTCTCAGGCAAGGCCAGCATTCGTTGTTCATGCCTCGTTGCCTTTCACAACAGGTTGATTTGTTAGGCTATGTAAGAGGACAGTTAAGAGTCAACAACATTGCTGTGGGTCTCGAGTCACATGTAGGACAGGCTATGTAACAATGGCAGATTTCATCCCCTAAGGATATGACTGAACAAGATTTTTTTAAATGACAATCGACAATGGTTTCATGGTCACCATTACTGAGACTAGTTTTCAATTCCAGGTTTATTAACTGAATTTAAATTCCATTAGCTGCGATGGTGGGAATTGAACCAGCGTCCCATGAATTAGCCTGGGACTCTGGATTGCTAGTCCAGTAACATGAGCACCACGCCACTGCCTCCCCTCATTATGATGAAGGATTACACAAACTGTGGCTGGGTTCCCTGAAATTTGGAAGAGTCATGTCCTTTCACATTCCCAGCCTATCTCTTCCAGCTGCTGGAAAGTCTTTGGGAATTCTGCAGGTGAGCTTATTGCCACAGAATGCAGATCATCTGACCTGCTCCACTCGCCACTACATTATTGTGAATGGTCTCGTTCAGTTTCTTGTCAATGACAACACCCAGCAGGATTTGATGGTGGTAGTGAATTCACTGATCATAATAGCTAGGGGAGATGTTATTGTCTCTCTTGTTGGAAATAGTAATTACCTGACACGCAGGTGGTGAGTATGTTCCTTTCTACCCATCAGCCCAAGTCTAAATAATGTCCTGATCTTGATGTAAGTGGGCATGAACTATTTCTTAATCCGAGGAATTGTGAATGGAATTAAAGACCATGCAATCATCAGCAAAAAGCCGAACTTCTGATATTTTGATGGTGGGAAGGTAACTGACCAAGCACCAGAAGATAGTTGGGCCTCAGAGAACAATTAGGAAACATATTTTCTATAATAACAGTGGAAATCTGGAACATTCCTTAACAACTTCCAAAGTAAAGAGCTGTGGATGTTACATCTAATCTAAGTTTTCAAGACTAATATTGTTAAAATTTTGTTATCTCGGTGGATCAAGGAATCTGGTTCAAAGGCAGGTAAAGAGACTTGAAGAGCATATCAGGTATGATCTAACTGAATGATCGAACAGGCTGGTGCAACTGAAAGCTCTGTACTGATCATGTGGATATGTGTCCAATCCTGTCATATTTATCGGGTAAAATGCACACATTCTATCAATAACTTTGTAATCTTTCACTTCTGGCCTGATTGCACTGAGCAGTGCTAGAGTACAGCCGTTCTTTTATACCCTGCCATTCAGTAAGTCAACGTGGGCACAGTGGAACTTTGGTTAGCATCACAGCTCCAGTGACCTGGATTCAGTTCTGTGTGCTGTCTGTGCGGGGTTTGCACGTTCTCCCTGTGAATGCGTGGGATTCTGCCTCGTGCTCTTTTTTCATCCCACAGCAAAAGACTTGCAGGTCGAAAGGAAGTTGACCATTGTAAATTAACCCTACTGTGGGTAGGTGCTGGGAGAATTATAGGTAATGTAGGATTATTATAAATGGGTCGTTGTTGGTCGACAGAGACTCGGTGGGCCGAAGGACCTGTTTCACTGTTGTATGATAAGAATAATAACGTGGTCAGGGAGATTCAGAAGGCTATTGTAATGTCGGTTCATTCATGGTGTTCAGATTAAAGTATCGAATTAGGCCAGTGCATATTCATTTAGTCAACTCCCAACTGTTGCAGTCAATATTCAATTCTAAATATACATTCGGTGCAGTGGTAAACAAACTTGCGAAAATTTTGCTTCTTGCAGAATAAATTTTAAAATTTAGAACCATCCTGTTTACCAGTAATTGCGGGTATTTTGTACCACGTTACACCAAACCTATAGCAGTGATAGTAAGCTATAATGACTAGTTTAGATATGAACCTTTCAGACAGAAACATGGGAAATACACCTTCCTCAGTTTTCCAAATATAAGCAGGAAGTTGTCTGCTTTTCAGTAAGTCTGTACTCACCGGAACAGATCACACTGGCATCGTTCCTGTGGCTGCACTCCTGCTGGGTTCCTTGAAAAAGACGGCAGTCCAATAAACTGGTCTCGTTTCCAGTGCATTCAAAGATGTCAGTCCGTAAGAGGCCAGTGCCCTCTCCAAAATGGGCATATCTTGGCACAGACACGGCGACTCCACACTGAAGCTGACTACAGACCACATTGGCGTCTTTCAGATCCCAGTCAAGGTCACACACTGTCCCCCAGTTTTCACCGTACTGGATCTCCAGTCTGCCTGAGCATGGAGAGTCTCCGGATGTTAGTCGAGGATATCTGTGATCTTAATAAGCATATTATATCATAATTAGCATAATACTTTAATAATCACAATAATGCAAATATTTACATTTCAATTCGCATCTGATTAATCACAGATCTGGCAACATTCGTTCTCAGATTCTGTTCAGAACAGATTATGCTGGATTTCCTGTATCACTACTGCTTATAATGTGACAGAACTATCATGTTTAAAATGTTCCTTTATTTATTTATAACTTCCCCAGTCGCCGTCACTGTAACTGAGAAACATGCACTGGATCAGCAGTTAGAACTGGGCAAGAGGTATTGTGTGACAAGAACTGGTGCTCGGAGTACTGTTGTTCATATTTAACATAAATGATTTCGACTCAGAAAAGGGACGTACAATCGTAATATTCACAAATGACATCTACTTGGAGCAATAGTTAATACAAAGGCAGATTGTGAGAAAAATACTTTACGTTAATGAAATTGTAAGTGAATTTTAATGCAGATAAATGCACACTTACACATTTGGGTAGGAAGAGTGAGAAGCCATATTCCTTGGACTATGATAATCTAAATTGCATCGAGGAGCAATGGGACTGAGGGGTACAGATACAAAAATCAATAAAATATCAATGCATGTTAACAAAGCTCTTGGAAATACAAAAAAAGATAGAGGTTTGTTCATGATTGATACGTTGAAAGGGGAGTCACACCCAGCACAAGGAAAGATTTGGTGTTGATTGGGAGTAGGTTGATTGGGTGCTAACTAGTCAGTGTTTCCCTGCTTTTCCAGGCAGTGTGTAACTGAGCAACTTTACACCATATCAGTTGAATACTAGTGCTGTAACTGCTGTAACTGTACTGGATTAGCTTGGCTAGAGTTGTCGCTAGTTTCAGAGCACAGATCTTCAGCACTACAGTTGCAGTATTATCGGGCCCTTAACGTTTGCTTTGTGCTGTGTGCTCAGCCGCTTCTTAATGTTGTGTGCCGTAATCTTCGGAATGGACCAAACAATAGAACGCATTTGCACAGCGCTAACCCATTGACATGAATTATCACATAATACTTCTCACCTTTTGTCAGTCTGAATAACTACCTTTAACCACACTTTGTTGATTGTTTTGTACCCAGTTTTCTACTGTCTGTCATGATCACCCTTCAAAGCCCTTCATATGAAATTAATTATCTTGAAACCACATTCACAGTTGTAGGTTTAAAAACTGGACAGACAGTTTATGACCAGCAAGATGCAGCAGTCAGCATATAATCATAGAATGTTCACAACACAGAAGGAGGCCATTCAGCCCGTTGTGTGCATGCTGGTTCTCAGTAAGAGCACCTCAGTTAGTCCTATGCTTCTGCCCTTTCCCCATAGACATGCGAAGATTTTCTCTTCAGGTGCTTCTCCAATTCCATATTGAAAGCCACAATTGAATTTGTCTCCATCAGACTCGCAGGCAGCACATTCCAGATCCTAAACACTCGCTGTATACATAACTTATTCCTCATGTCACATTTGGTTCTTTTGCCATCCACCTTATAACAGTGTCCTCTGGTTATTGACCTTTCTGCCAAGAGGAACTCTTGTTCTCTATCTACTCTGTCTTGACCCCTCATGATTTTGAACATCGCTATCAAATTTACTCGTAGCATTCTCTGTTCGAAGGAGAGCAACCACAGCTTCTCCAACCTATCAATGTAACTGAAGTCTTTCATCTCTTGAACCTTCCTTGTAAATCCTTTCTACACCCATTCTAAAGCATTCACATTCTTCTGAAGTGTCGTGCCCAGAATTGTACACAATACGCCAGTTGAGGTGAACCCAGTGTTTCACAAATGTTCATAATAACTTCCTCACTTTTGTACTCGATGCCTCTATTTAAAAAGGCCAACATTCCATTGCCCGATTAACCACTTTCTCAACCTGCCATGCTGCCTTCAATGATTTGATTAGAAATACTCCCAGGTCACTCTTGGCTGCAGTCACTTTATAATTGTACCCTTGAAAAGAGACCGGCAGCTAGCATTAAAAGAAATCCCAAAGTTTTCTCCGGACAGAGAAATAGTAAAAGGGTGGTAAAAGGAGGAGTGGGGCCGATTAGGGATCAGAAAGTGGATTTACATATGGAGGTAGCGGGTATAGTTGAGGTATTAACTGAATTCTTTGCGTCTTTCTTTGCCAAGAAAGAAGATATACCACAGGCAATAGTGAAAAAGTAGGTAATTCTGATACTATAGGGGTTTAAAATTAATAAAGAGAATGTATCAGATATACCCTGTTATATATGAAGATATGCGTGAACATACAAATTAGGAGCAGGAGTAGGCCACTCAACCCCTCGAGCCTGATCCACCATTCAATAAGTTCATGGTTGAACTGATTACTCCACATTTCCACCTACGCCAGATAACCTTCCAGCCCCTTGGTTATCAAGAATCTACTTACCTCTGCCTTAAAAAAATCAAAGACTCTGCTTCCACTGCCTTTTGAGGAAGAGAATTCCAAAGAGTCACGACCCACTGAAACAAAGAAATTCTCCTCATCTCTGTCTTAAATGGACGACCCCTTATTTTTAAACAGTGACCCCTAGTTCGAGATTCTCACACGAGGGGAAACATCTTTTCCACAACAACCCTGTCAAGTCCCCTCAGGATTTTATATGTTTCCATCATGCCGCCTCTTACTCTCCTAAATTCCAAAGGATGCAAGCCTAGCCTGTCAAATCTTTCCTCGTATGACAGGTCACCCATTCCAGATATTAGAAGAGTAAACCTTCTCTGTACTGCCTCCAACGCATGTACATCATTCCTTAAATAAGGAGACTAGTACTGTACACAATATTCCAGATGTGGTCTCACAAATACCCTGTGTCGCTGAAGCATAAAATCCCCACATTTGTATTCAATTCCACTCGCGATAAATTATAACATTCTCCTAGCTTTCTTAATTACGTGCTGTACCTGCATACGAACGTTTCGCGTTTCATGCACTAGGACACCCATATCCCTCTGTATCTCAGAGCTCTGCAATCTCTCAGCATTTAGATAATATGCTTCCCTTCTATTCTTGCTGCCAAAGTGGGCAATTTCACACTTGCACACATTATACTCCATTTGCCAGGTCTTTGCCCACTCAATTAACCTAATTATATCTGTTTGCAGACTCCTTGTGTCCTCTTCACAAGTTACATTCTTACCTATCTTTGTGACATTAGCAAATTTAGCAAGCATACCGTCGGTCCCTGCATCTAAGTCATTTCTATAAATTGTGAAATGTTGAGGTCCCAGCACAGATCCCGATGGCACACCACTCATTACATCTTGTCAACCAAAAAAATGACCCATTTATGCCTACTCTCTGTTTCCTGTGAGCTAACCCATCTTCCATCCATGTTAAATTGTTACCCCCTCCACCATGAGCTTTTATTTTCTGCAACGGCCTTTGATGTGTCAACTTATCAAATGCCTTCTGGAAATCTAAGTACAATACATCTACCAGTTGCCCTTCATCCACAGTACATGTAATTCCCTCAAAGAACTCCAATCAATTGGTGAAACATGATTTCCCTTTCACAAAGCCATGTTGACTATACCTGATTACCTTGAATGTTTCTAAATGCCCTGCTATAACATTTTTAATAATAGCTTGTAACATTTTCCCTAAGGCAGGTGTTAAACTAATTGACCTGTAGTTTCCTGCTTGCTGTTTCCCTCCCTTTCTGACTAAAGGAGTTGCAATCGCTATTTTCCAATCTAAATGAACCTTCCCCGAATCTAGGGAATGTTCGTAAATTAAAATTAACGCATCAACTACCTCACTTGCCACTTCTTTTGACACCCTAGAATGAAGTCCATCAGGTCCCGGGGACTTGTCAGCCTGCAGCTGCAACAATTTGCTCAGTATCTTTTCCCTGGTGTTTGCAATTTTCTTGAGTTCCTCCGTCCCTTCCATTTCCCGACTTACAGCTAAAACTGGGATGTTACTTTTATACTCAATAGTGAAGACCGATGCCAAATATCTGTTCAATTCATCTGTCATCTCCTTATTTTCCATTATAAACTCCCCAGACTCACATTTTATAAGTTCAACGCTCACGTAGTTACCTCTTTTCTTTTTTTTTAAATGTATATATATTTATATATATATAAACTCTTACTATCTGTCCTTATATATCTATCTAGCCTGCTCTCGTCCTCCAATGCTACCTGACTTATCAATGTTTTTGTCATCCTTTGTTTTTTAAAAATATTCTGTTCAATCTTTTGACCTGCCTCCCATCTTTGCGCAATTACAAGCTTTTTCTTTAAGTTTGATCCGACCTTTGGCTGTTATACTTAACCACGGATGGTGGGACCCACTCTTGAAATGTTTCTTTCTCGTTGAAATATGAGAAATTGTGTATTCTGAAATATTCCCTTAAATGTCTGCCACTGAAACTCTATTGACCTATCCCGTAACCTGATTTGCCAGTTCACTTTAGCTAGCTCTACATTCATGTCCTCATAATTGCCCTTATTTAAGTTTGAAATATTAGTCTTGGACCCACTCTACTCTCCCTCAAACTGAATGTAAAATTCAATCATATCATGATCGCTGCTACCAAGGGGCACCTTAGCTGTGCGGTCATTAATTATTCCGACCTCATTGCACAATACCAGGTCTAGTATATCCTACTTTCTGGTTGGCTCCACAAGGTATTGTTCCAAGAAATTATCCCGAGAATATTCTATGCAGTCCTCATCTAGGCTATCTCTGCCCATCTGACTTTTCCAGTCTAAATTTAGGCGAAAATCCGCCCCTAATTATCACTGTACCTTTCTGACAGGCTGCCATTCATTTATTCATTTACAACCCGCCCCACAGTGTGGTTAATGTCAGGTGGTCTGTACACCACTTCTGACAAGCAAATTCTTGCCTTAATGATTTTTCATCTCTACCCGAACAGCTTTTACATCCTGGTCTCCTGATCTTAGGTCATCCCTCAACATTGTGCTAATACCATAATTAATTAACAGAGCTACCCCTCCACCTGTTCCTAGCTTCCTGCCCTTCCTAAATGCCATGTATCCTTCAATCTTCAGGTCCCTGTCTATATATATAAGTGAATTAGACCTTGGTGTACAGGGCACAATTTCAAAGTTTGCAGATGATACAAAACTTGGAAGCATCGTGAACTGTGAGGAGGATAGTACAGATCTTCAAACGGACATTGGCAAGTTGGTGGAATGGGCAGGCAGTTGGCAGATGAAGTTCAATGCAGAGAAATGTGAAGTGATTCATTTAGGACGGACTGACATGAAGATAAAATATAAAATGAAGGGTTCAATTCTAAAGGGGTTACAGGAGCAGAGGGACCTTGGTTTAATAGTGCATAAGTCATTGACGGTGGCAGGCTAGGTTGAGAGAGCGTGCAATAAAGCATACACGGCCCTGGACTTTATTAATAGGTGCATAGAGTGCAAGAGCAAGGAAGTTATGTTGAACTTCTTTGAGACACTAGTTCGTCCTCAGCTTGAGTAATGCATCCAGTTCTGGGCGCCGCACTTGAGGAAAGATGTGAGGGCATTGGAGAGAATACAGAGACGTTTCATGAGAAACGTCAAGGTTCCAGGGATGAGGAATTTCAGTTATGAAGATAAATTGGAGAAGTTTGGATTGTTTTCCTTGGAGAAGAGAAGGCTGAGAGGTGAATAGACAGAGGTATTCAAAATAATGAGGATTCTGAATGGAGTTCGTAGAGAGAAACTGTTTCCACTGGTGAAAGGATCGAGAAGGAAATGGCACCGATTTAATGCATTTGGTAAGATCAGCTGAAGTGACATGCGAAAAACGTTTTTCATGCAGCGAGTGTTTAAGATCTGGAATGTTTGTCTGAGAACGTGGTGCAAGCAGGTTCCATTGCAGCATTAAAAATGGAACTAGACAGTTCTATGAAAAGGAAGAATGTGCAGAGTTATGGAGTGAAGGCCGGCGAATAGAACTGAGTGAATTTCTCTTTCAGAGAGCCCATGCAGTCATGATGGGCCGAATAGTCTCCTTCTGCACTGTAACAGTTCAGTGATTCTGTGATATTGCCTCTCCTCCGTGTTCCAACCAGAATGTATCAGTTCTCACTTCTCTGCATCAAATTACATCTGCAACCTGTCCGCCCATTTCACCAGCCTCGCTTTATCCTCTTGAAGACTATTGCTATCCTCCTTACTGGCCATGTTTTCAGGCAAACTCGCCTCTTTTCTTCCATTAGTTCAACTGTGTTGAGTTTAATCGTTGCAGCTACTTCCGGAACTATCTTAGCTCCTTTGTTTAATATTCTGTGCATTTTACTTTCTCAATATTTCCTAAAATTTAAAAGACAATGCGCAGGCAGCGGTGGGATCTTAACGCGCAGTTTCCTCTTGTGATACCCACAATAACTGCGGACCCATTACTTCAGCTCCCCGAGGCTGAGAAACCTGCCTCCCTCCCTCCCCTGCTCCCCAGTCTCAGCTTCACAATCTGTGTAATACATCAGATCTGAGGCCAAGCGATGATTGCAGGCGGACAGCCGGTCTGACAGTGCATGCCAGGTAGCGGCTGCTGGGTTGATGAATGGAGAGTTGGATTGAGGTTGTGACATTTCCAGCCGTTCAGATAATTCACTGCGGATCAAGGGAAAATCTCAATGGAAACTGCACTGTCTGTATTGTAAATGTGCTGAGTATCAGGTATTTGCTGCTGCCGGTGGAGAATCTTTATTAAATATGGTGCTAATGATATAATTTTAAACAGTGATCCGAACATTAACATTAATTCTAACCGGAGATTACTGGAATTATTAACATCTGACTTTCCAGGTACCGACCATCCCGGATTGTTTTACTTTTGCTTCTTCCCAGATTCTATCAGCCGCGGTGGGAGACGGGAGACTGAGAAAGATTTTTACCTGAGCAGATGGCACCGGCATCATAGGAGTGTGAGTAGGAATAGTGATCCCATTGAGCTGACTCACAGTCCCACAGAGCGGCCTCGGTCCCGCTGCACTTTACACTCAACGTCACAATGGGTCCGGACCCTTCCCCAAAGTGAGCCAAGCTTGGTGCAGAGACCGCAGTTCCGCAGCCCAGCTCCCGACACACAACAGCGGCGTCGTGCAGGTCCCAGTACGAGCCAAACACAGTCCCCCACTGTCCCCTGTAGTGTATCTCCACTCTCCCAGCGCACCGACTGCCCCCATTCGCCACTCTCAGCTTCACCATCTCTGTAAAATATCAGAAATATCATCAAGCGGTTATAGTGTGTTAAACCCACAGGTTCCCAGCGCACCGACTGCCCCCATTCACCAGTATCAGCTTCACCATCTCTGTAAAACATCAGAAATATCATCAAGCGCTTATAGTGTGTTAAACCCACAAGTTCCCAGCGCACCGACTGCCCCCATTCACCAGTCTCAGCTTCACCATCTCTGTAAAATATCAAAAATATCAGCAGGCGGTTAGAGTGTGTTAAACCCATAGGTTCCCAGCGTACGAACCCTCCCCATTCACCAGGCATGAATAGATAGGAACATCAGTCTGCACTCAGAACCCTAATAAAACCCGAAGTAAATGTTACACATAAAAGAAAAAGGAAACTGAAATACTAATAAACGGTGCAAACGAGCAGGGAACCAGGAGACAGCCGGATATTCCCACCAACTCAACTGCTCCAATGGGAACAAGGTGGCGACAGGCTCAGAGTCGATTTAACCGGCAGAAGTGGGGAGATGGGCGTGGCTGTAATGATCTCATATTTAAGTGCTCAGTACTGATTGGGCGAACACAGTGAGATCCCAGCACCACGAAAGAGCAGGGGAAATTGCCCCCTCACCCAACACAGCCAATAAAGATAGGGCTGGATGATGATGTGATCAGGATGTCAGCACAGATTGGTGAGGTGGACCTTTGGACCGGCAACAATGTCAGTGGAGGTGATTCTTCACACTCTGCTCTTCAGAGACCCTTAATTATTGTCCCACCACATGAAGACAGCAGTCATCTCTGAGCTAGGTAACAGTGTGAGTGGAGCTGATTATTCTCACTCTGCTCTGCAGAGACCCTCAGTTACTGTCTCTCCACATGAAGGCAGCAGCCATCTGTCAGCTAGAATTAAAGATCTTTACTATCACAATGAGCGACACACTCCCTTTCTGAGTAGCAACAGGGCAACGTGATCAAAAAGGTGCTGAGACTGTCGCCCAAGCTTAATATTTAATGGGATGGGTTGGAGCAGAGAGATAGCAGATAGTGTGAAAAAAAAGGCGATTACCTGACGGGCCAGCCTTACTGTTCCCAGGTCTGCCTGAAATGAGAAGTTAACAATTAGAGTTCACTGGGAAAAGAAATGAATGAAACTGTCAGAAAGAAAAGACACAAATGCAACTAACTGCAGGGTCATTATTCCCAACACTTTGCGGAAGAAATTATAAGGGATATGTGATTTCATTCCTTAAAACAGAAAATACAGTTTCTGCATCAAATTAATAATGGTAATGGGCCTAAATGTATCCAGAATTGTTTTCACATATACACACACTGACACCCGGATACACTCTTCCCTTGTGGCGGTGGGTGGACCTTATGTATTACCAGTGTGAAGGTGCCTGAGAAGGCGGTGGTGATGATCCTCTCCCTTATAGAATTTTACAATGAAACAGCACAGAGGGATGCCATTCGGCCCTTGGTGCCTATGCTGTCTCTTTGTCAGTGCAGTCTAATTAGTCCCACTCCCTTTCCCCATCGCCCTGTAAATGTGTGCTGATGGTGCTCTGACCATTGATGACCTGTGTAGGTGCCCTGAGAAGAGAGTGGTGATGGATCTGCTTTTCAACTCACTGGTGATGGCACGCTCAGTGAATTCAGTATTCTGATCTAAAGTTCGAGAAGGAATGGGAACATTTAAATTCTATTAAAGATTTTCCGATCCTGTGGTAGATTCCGATGCCTTTTAATTTACTGCAAAGTCTTCCACCTGTAACTTTCAAAGTTTCTATAAAGGTTTAATTGGGCATTTCTGCTGTTCAATAAAATATATAGCTTCCTCAAACAAAACAAAACAAGATGAAGGATCTGTCAGTCTCCTAACTCCCTGATGACTGTGTCTTACTAAGTTGCTGCTGTTCTGATTCTCTTGTCACCTGCCTCGCCGACGTGCCATATTCTTTTACCCGTTAATGATGTTCGATCAATGGTCCTCCCGTTTACTGGTTAAGTGTTTATGCTTTTTAAAAATGCAGTCTGTCGGTTGACTCTCCCAATCCCCCTGATGACAATTTGTCTCACAGATCTCCAGGTGTTTTTCTATTAACACATTATATACGATGGAGGGTGTATTGAGCTGCTCCCCATCTCGCTGATCGCAATGTGTCTCACAGATCTCTAGGTCTTTTTTTAATTCTCAACATTACATACTATAGAGGGTGTGTTGACCTGCTCCCAATCCCCCGATCACAATGTGTCTCACAGATCTCCAGGTGTTTTTACGATTCTCAACATTATCTACTATAGACGGTGTGTTCATCTGTACCAATCCCCCTGATCACAATTTGTCTCACAGCTCTCCGGGTGTTTTTCTATTCACAACGTTATATACTGCAGACAGTGTGTTGACCTGCTCCCCAACTCCCTGGTGAAAATATATCTCCCATGTATTGTTGTCTCTTTGTATACTCTGGTGATATATTATTGCCAACGGGACACCAATTCCTGTCCTCAGCTGTGCCTTCTGAGTAATCTTGAATGTGTTAAATTTTCCCAACTATTATCTCATTGGTCTCTTTATGCTCCTAATTCGATAATGTAAATAGTGTGTGACTTCCTCCCAGTAGGAACCTCAGCATTCCTACCAACTTTCCGTGATAATAGTCAGTTCCCATACATCCCCTTTTCCAGTGACCCAATGACAGACGAGGGGGAATAATCTTTCAGTATTTACTGATAAACGGTTCCAATCTCAGTGTTCCTGTCGAGTCCGTGAATCTTCTTCAATCCATTCAGTCATTTCCCCTACTGTTCATGCATTTAACATTTCAGCCTGTAACCACCCATGTCACACTGGACTTTTTTTCCAGATAATCCAGTGGTTCAAGGAGAAAACCCACGAGCACTTTCTTAGGGAAACTAGGGATAGACAACACATGGGTGCAGAACAATATCGCCAACATGACGATAGTGGTTCAAGAAAACACCCCGCCATCCCATCTGGCTAAGTAGGGTTGTTCAGTAAATTCTGGCTAGACAGCGAGCTCATATCCCGAAAATGAATCTAAACAATCTGTAACCGAGATTCCCATATTTGTCTATTCGACCAGTTTATTTCTTACCATCTCAGAGAAATGTTCAGTCGTTCCCCTTTCTCAATCATTACTATTTTTCCATTTATCTGCACTACTCATATCTGCTGACTCCTCCATTTGGCTCTCATATCCTTCCTCACAATTTCTAACCGCTCTCATTATTTTTCTTGAAAAAGCTTGAATGCATTTCTTTGTGTACCGTTATCCAAATCACCTCCATATACAGGGAATATTACCACTATTCTCATACTCTTCTGGTCGGCCTCCATCCCGAGGTAAACTTCAACTGATCTAAAACTCTACTGCTGTTATCCTGGCTCGGACAGTCCCGCTCACCCTTTTCCCCAGCTCTCACCGACAAGTGGTAACTCCCGCTTCCCACACCTCAGATTTCGGCGGTCGCACCATTACCTTCCTGATGTTTAGACTAATGGGTTTGGTGCAAAACTGTTAAGTTATTTTAACATTTTATACTTATGTCAACTTGCTATTGGACCGTATTACTACAAACAGTAACATGGAAATATTAATTATAAATAACAATCAACTCAAAGGAGGTGAACTGAAACGGGATAAACGTGGGATATACAAAGACCAGAATTTAAACTCTTGAATGTGTCACAAAACCAGGGATGGAGTGGTTTAGGGATTACAAAATACAGTCAGTACAAAGAGTTTATAAGTACATGCTTGTCACGGCAGATTATTAGGTGGGTCAAGAATCAAAATAATTATATTTAATCAAACTATTTTAGTTCCAATTTGAACTACTTCCACAATTAGGTGAGCTCTTGTAGATTTCAGAAGCAAATTAATTGATAGAATTACAGTTATTGTAGCTTACACTCACAAGCAAAGCACTGGACAGAA
Source organism: Heterodontus francisci (assembly GCF_036365525.1). NCBI lineage: Eukaryota > Metazoa > Chordata > Chondrichthyes > Heterodontiformes > Heterodontidae > Heterodontus > Heterodontus francisci. Next base: position 75,206 of record NW_027141790.1, read on the forward strand.
GAAACTCATATCAAACAATCCGGATTCTGTGCGTCAATAGCATTATCTGTAAGTTTTAGCAATCACTATCCATAACACATCAGCTAGGGTCTGAAGAAACGTTGCCACGGTTAGAAATAACCAAACACGCATCAAAAATTTACAGTACCGAGACAATTTGTTCTGGGCCCTGTCTATTGAATTGAAATATGCAAACGAATTCAGGGTTTCTTCCACAGGTGATCAGAGTATGGGACATGTGGAAGGACATTAAAGAATTTAATAGGAGTAGGATTAGGCCATACTGCCTACGCAGCCTACTCCGGCATTCAGTAAAATCATGGCTGATCTCTTGCCCCAGATCTACTTTCCCACCTTTACCCAGAGACTGGGAAACAACTCCAGATCTTTCATTAAACACTGCATCGCACCATATAAAAAGTATGGGACATGTGGAAAGAGATTCAGAAACGCGTCTGGATATTAAATATTACATCAAATGTATGAATCATATAGAAAGAGACTGAGAAACACTAATTATTACACAACACCGTGCACCTAAACGTATGAAATAGAAAGCATGATTTAATGTGCAAAGGCTTTGTTTTGAAGATTGTCGGTGACTAAATAAAACTGTTCATACGTCAAATCCCCTGAAAACAGTAGCATCATTTCTGGAGGGTGTAATTGATAACTCTAATAATAATCAGTACAAATGTAGCAATATTGATTGCACCTCCTGTTAATATATTATACAATATTTATTGTCCTTTCTGAACGTTCCAAATTCTGTAAGAACTATTTAATCTAATTCTCTGTATCACACGGCACTTCACTGAGAAATTCTGGGGACAGATATCTCAATGTGGGATGAGTCGGCTAGATGCAGATCGCAGTATACTGCAGTTCTCACTCACATACACTCGATTGTAACACTGAGCAATTTCTACTTCCAGGAGTCTCCGTTTTAAACGCCTCATTAGAATTTTAACTCCAGTCTTCAGCGTCTGTACGACAGCCATAGGAAACAATATAAAACCAACTCTTGGGGCATTTATGTTCAGTTTTGGTACTAAAACTGAATTTAACTCAATTCTCCTCTGGAAATACAATTAAATGTTAATCAGATGACAAATATTAGATCCGCTTTTGCTGTCAGCGACAAAAGTGGATAACAGTTGCCTATTTGAATTTGATGAACTTAAAGTCAAACAGGACAAAATGTATTTAATGACAAATTTATAAATTAAGGAAACTGTTTCAATATTCACTTTATACGATCTCAATAAATGACAAATTAAAATAAATATGCACATTTCGTATAAATTGATTTTGATCTGGGGCCAATTGCTAAAAAAAAAAGATTCAGGGAGTCAGATAGATTTCATACTTTCTCTTTGTTCTTTGGCTTGCAGAAAATATTCTTAAATGACCTTCAAATTCAGGATTTTAGAATACAATCCATTTTACAAAAACAAAAGACAATTCATCATGGAGGTATGCAATAACATTTAGGGAGAGTTTTCCTGTCGTGAACCAGCATTTGTTGTCGATAGACATTGACAAATGTATCCAAACCCGCACTGGAAACAGTGAGAAACTGAATCGAATCATCCACTGAAAAACTCTGCAAAAATATCGAGCAGGTGGAAGGAGACTATTCAAGATATCTCATTAAACAATTCGCGGTGTTTTACATAAAAGGAGCATGTGGAAGGATACTTTGCCACAATTATTATTACTTGACACTGTACATATGAATATGTGAAATAAGTTGAGAATTTACAATGCAAAGTTCTACAGTTGCAAGGTCATCATTAAGAAAACAATAACAAATGGAAAATCCTCCGGAGATTTTGGAATGTTCAGTAACATTATCTTTTGGAGAGGCACGTCACAATTACAGTAATAACTAATGCTAATTGATACAATATTGGTTCTGCCTCCAGTTAATATTATACAATATGATAAGATCATGTACAACACTCTAACGTGGAACAAACTATTTAAATTATTTCAGTTCCATTCAGTATGTCGCACAGGGTCAGACAACACTTCTACTGTGAAATATCTGGGACAGAAATGCCCATGTGGGTTCATTCGGCAGTAGATTTAGCTTTGACTGCTGTTCTATAATCCCTGCATTACCATCGACCCCACACCCCAAACCGCGAGACCTTCTACTCTCTCAGTGATCACGTTCTACTGCTAGATTGCTGTGTTTAAATCATCTGCTGAGAATTTCAACACCAGTCAGTTGTGTCGGTACAAGAGCATCAGAGGACCAAATAAAACAAATTGCCACGGTATTTGTTTTCAATTTTGGATTTAAATCAAAGTTTTACACATGTCCCTCCTGGGGATTTAGACGACGTGTTAATCAGATGCAAGCTATTATAAAAACAATGTTTTCTGATAGCAAAAGAATGAATAATTGTTCCCTATTTAAGACTGACGGAATGTAAAATCAAACCATCAGCTCAAGCTCCGTATTCAATGTGAATTCTACAAATGTGATAAACTATTTCAATATTCTCTTCATATGATAGCAAAGAATAACATTGTTTTTTGTCATAAAACATGCCTGCTTTTAAAAATGATTCTGAGCAACTAACGATTGGGGAAAAGGCTACAGGGATTCATACTTGCTTAAATGTTTATAGTTTCTGTGGTTTGAATAAAGTTTTCTTTAAATAATCCACAAAACAGGATTTTACTCTCCAATTATTGCATATTCATGGAAATATAATTCGTTAAATACAGAAAGTATCTGATAACACTGGGACTACGTTGTCCTGTCAGTAAACCAATAAAGTATTTTTATAGACAGAGATTAATAAATGGAACCAAACACACACGGGAAATAGTGAGAAACAGAATTGAATCATCAATGGAATAACACAACAAACATCGAGCCGTTGGAACAATAATAAAGAACAATATCGCTAACTCATTACACACTACATGGTACTGTGTAAAAATATGTGATTGGGAAAATTGAACTATCTTTAGGCACTGTACAAAAATGAGGAAATAGTAGAATTAATTTAATATAAAAGATATTGATCTTGAAGATCATCACTAACTGGTCAATAATACAGAGCAAATTCCCCAACGATTTAGGAACTTTCAGTAACATCATTTTTTGCAGAGTGCTCGTGAAAATTATACTAACAATAAAAACGAATTGAAAAATATTGGTTCCATCTCCAGTTGAGTGGTTATTATAGAATGAATATAACACTTCAACACTGAACAAATTACTTTAAAACATTTAGTTTCATGAACTGTATCACTAGGACAGCAGACAACACTTGTATTGAGAAATATCTGTGACAGGAATGTGTGTGGCAGTTCATGTGGGCAGTTGATGTAGTTTTGACTGATGTTCAACACTCAGTGAAATAACTTACACACAGACCTCGAAACACTCTATTCAAACAAAGATGGCACTCTACTTCTATCAGACGCGCTTTAAATAATCAGATTAGAATTTCAATTCCAGCTGGCTGTGTCAGTATAAGAAACACAGGGGGAAATATAAAACAAACTCCCGCAGTCTTTGTGTTCGATACAAATTCAACTGGGAATTCAAAATACCCGTTAATTCGATGTAAAATATTCCAAACTCGTTTCATGTAACCAAAACAATATTACTGTCAGCAGTAGCTCAATTGCCAGCACTCTGGCCTCTGAGAAAGGAGATGGTGGGTTCAAGTCTAATTCCAGAGACTTGAGCACAAAATCTGGGCTGCCACTCCAATGCAATACTGAGGGTGTGCTGCACTGCCCAAGTGCTTTCCATCGGAGGAGAAGTTAAACCGAGGCTCCGTCAGCCCTTTCAGGTACACTATTTGGAGGAAGGGCAGGGGAATTATCCCTTGTGCTCTGGCGAATGTTGATCCCTCAATCAACATCACACACACAAAAAAAGTATTCTGGTCATTATCACATTGCTGTTTGTCGGCGCTTGCTGTGTGTAAATTAGCAGCCACGTTTCCTATATTACAGTATGGACAACACGACAAAACAATATCGAATTGACAGCAAAGCACTTTGGGACGTCCTGTCGTCGTAAAATGTGCTATATAAGCGCAAGGCATTTTTATATAAATGGAGGTTTATTCCTATTTGTAGTTGAAAGAACTTAAAATTGAAACATTCAATCCAAAATTTGTAGTAAATGAAACTACTACAAATTATATTACACAGTATCCATTTCATACCATCCCAATGAATGACAAATGTAAATAAAATAGATCCGTTTTCCGTAAATTGATCTCAGACACTGACATATTCTATTCTAACAGCGAAGTGTCTCTTATTCTAACAGACCCTGCTTAAATCGACCCATGAGATTTTCAACGCCTGTCTGCTCTGTGCGAGCGGCTGGTGGAAGGCAATAAACAAGTGCCGATATTTCATTAAACTCTGCACAAGAAAATTAAAATGTATAAAGCATTATTTACTTTCCACATCTCCTGAATTTGTTCTGTATTAAAGATGATAATTAGATTAATAATATATATCTTGTAATAATAATCAGTGTATCAGTAAATAACATAATGCATTCAATAATCTGTAACTTACAGTTCAAAAGCTGCAGAAGAGACAGGGTCAGGAAGGTTCGCATCATCGTTCCAGCGCTGGGTACAGCGATGAGAACAGAACATTACCCGAACGCTGTTCTCAGACACTAAGAGCTCCTTACAGCAGCTTCTGAAACTTTGGCTGTTGTGGAAATTAATTCTTTGAGAGAAGTTTCTGCAGAAACCAATGTTTCCTTCCAAATAACCAATAGATTTTGACTTGTGTGAACCGTGAATTACAAGCTGGTAAAATAAACCAATGAGACGAAATGTGACCATTAATGGATAAAATGAACCCAGGTTCCAACTACCAGCCTATCCTGTGAGGATAATGACGTGTGACAGTGTGAAAAGTAAATGAATCACTGATCTGGCGTCCAGATCCTAGATTCATAGATGCACAGGAAAGGCCATTTGGCTACTTTAGTCAGAGTCGTCCCTTTGAAAGAGCTGTCTAATTTATTGTCACATATGTAGCTTTTTCTCGTAACCCTGCAAATTATTCCATTGCAAGCACTTGTTTAATTGTCTTTATAAATTCCTCTGGAATCTGATTTCATCACTCTTTCGGGTCGTGCTTTCCAGATCTAAACAAGCCTCAGAGTGAAGAAATGTCTCTTCACTACCTTTCTAGTTATTCTGCCGGTTCTGCAGAAGGTCTCGGACCCAGGCCCATCTCTGGAACTGCAGAGAAGAGGGAGGTGAGGCAGGGTCACCAGAGCAAGTACGCAAGGCCCCAGTGAGAGGGCCTGGGCGGTTTTCTTGTGGTGCAGGTGGAGGGAGGTCCCGGGGAATGAACTGGTTCCTGGTGGGGGTGCTCTGTGCGTCACAAATTGGCCATGAAGGAGGCAACGCCCCACACCACCCACAAGGCCACAGGGAGAATGCTTCGTTTTTCAAGGTGTCCTCTCCATGTGGTGGAGGACATCGCTGCTGGTAAGATCCCAGCGGCGGTGGAATGATCCCATAATTGTCTCTTAATCGGCCACTTAAGATCCTCAATCTGCCATTGGACGAGAAGGCTGTTGTTGGCCTATCCTGCTTCCGGGATCACTGGACGATGGGGAAGCGCTGGGATCCCCATCATGCCAAATCCCTAGCCACACACCGCTTTTCCCTATGCCCCCTCCCCACCCCTCCTGGCTTCCAATCACGCCTCTGGGGGCCAGTAAAATCCTGACCATGATCTCTGATGACAAACGTAGTCATGAGGGGGAAATAATTTCCGCATTCTTACTCTACCATAACCCCTCATTATTTTGAACTCTGTTAGATCTGGGACGGCGGGACTGACGTACGAGGAGAGATTGAGTCGGTTAGGATTATATTCGCTGGAGTTCAGAAGAGTGAGGGGGGATCTCATGGAAGCCTACAAAATTCTAACAGGACTTGACAGGGTAGATGCAGGAAGGATGTTCCCGATGTTGGGGGACTCCAGAACCAGGGGTCGCAGTCTAAGGATGCAGGTAAGCCTTTCAAGACAGAGTTAAGGAGAAATTTCTTCACCCAGAGAGTGGTGAGCCTGTGGAATTTGCTCGCAGAGAAAGCAGTTGAGGCCAAAACATTGTATGTTTTCAAGAAGGGGTGAGATGCAGCTCTTGGGTCTAAAGGGTTCAAAGGGCATGGGACGAAAGCGGGAACAGGTTACTGAGTTGGATGATCAGCCATGATCATAATGAATGGCGGAGCAAGTTCGAAGGGCCGATTGGCCTACTCCTGCTCCTATTTTCTATGTTTCTATCCCACTGAACTTTCCATGCTCCAATAAGAAAAATCCAAGCTCCTGAATTCTCTCCATGTAAATGAATTCCCTCACCCGTGGTGCCTTCTTGATAATCCTCACTTGTACGTTTTGCTGGGCCTTGAAATTCTTCCAAGGTATTCATGCCCGGAATTGCACACAGGAGGACAACTGAGTCATAACAATTGATCTATAAAGTCGTAACTTGATGCCCGTTATGTTTGAATTCAATAACCCAATTTTCAAAGCAAATATCTCGTACAATTTCTCAATTAGCTTCTCTACTTGCCCTGCAATCCTTAAAGATTTATGAACATGCATTCCCCTGTCCCTCTGTTCTTGCACCTCCTGAAAATGGTACTATTTATGTTATATTGACATGATGTTTTCACAATGAACATCACTTCTGACTTGACCACAATAAGTTGCATCTACCGTTGATTTGTCCATTTCAGCAGACTGTCTACCCTGAAGTCTGCTATAATAATATTCACGATTTAATGCAGAGCCATGTTTTTCACCATCCACAAATGTAAAAATTATACATTCTAATCCCAAGTCTATGTAATTTGCATGTAGAAAGAAAAAACAGTAGTCTTAAGACCAACACCCGGCAACAGCCACTCTCGCCTGTCAGAAGAGCATCCATTCACCATTGTTCCCTCCCTCCTGTCTCTTACCCTATCGACTACTCGAGCTGACATCGTCCCTTTAATAATATGCATTCCCATTTTCTGAATAAGTCTGTTATGAGGTACTTCGACTTTTTTGGATGCCCACATACACAAAGCCTGCTTCAGCCTCTTACTTGATTGAAGAACTCAATCAGCTAAGTTACACGCAATTGGCCTTTCATAAATCCGAGATGGTTTTCTCATCTTACCCCATGCTTCTGCAAGTGAGAATTAATTTTGTCGTTGATCAAGACCTCTAGCAGATCTCTCAACCTTCACTGTGGTTAGACAGATTAGCGTGCAGTCACAAGATTTACCCTCTCCTCTCGTTTTGAAAACATTTGCCAAATTCCAGTCCTTTGGCCCCAGTGCGATATGCAAGGAGGATTGAAACATTGTGGTCAGGGCTGATCTTATCTCTACCCAGCTTCCTTTATCTCCCAGAATGCTTCCCATCTGGACCAGGGGTGTTGTCGACATTTACTGACAAACTGTTTAGCAACGCGTTCCCATCTATTTTATCCTATGCAGGATCTCTACTTCCCTCTCCTCGATTGCGCCATTAATTTCAGCCTCTTCTTTTTTGAAGCCAGTTGCAAATTACTCATTCTGTACCTCAGTCACGCCCTCTGCCTCGACAGGAATATTTATTTGCTTCTCCATAATCGGCTGCACCGTTCCTTTATTTTTACTTGTATATGTTTGACAAGATTTCTGATCCCCTTTACTCTTAGCTGCTAATCTTTTCCATGCTTTCCCTTTGTCCTTCTTGTATTCTTTTCCAATTCTCCCTGTGCACTCTGCTTTCTATTTGGTTTGAGATTATATTCTTGAATTGGAATTTGTAATGAATCTCTCCTTTCTCTTTTCCTTTAACTGACAATTCATTTTTCATCCAGAGAGTGCAGCATTTAATTCCCCATCTTCACCTCTAGACTTGAGTATTCCAATGCATTCCTGGCCAACCTCCCTGTTTGCATCCTCAGTCATCCTGAGGACATCCAAACCTCTGCTGCCTATATACAACTCTCGCAAGGAGACGTTCATTAATCACCTCTGCACTCGCAATAGCTTCTGGTCATGCACCTCAACAATATTGAAATTCCCACGTTTATTTTATCATCTCCCCATGAGCTCTTCTCTCCCTATCTCTGTAATCTATTTCAGCCCTATCAGATATTTGTCCTCCTTCAATTCCGGATACCTGAGCATTCACAAATTTAATCGTTCCACCGCTGGTGGTCTTATTTTCATCTGCCAAGATCCGAAATTCTGGAATTCTCTCCATAAACCTCTGCCTCTCCACATATTTTTCCTCCTTTAAGATGCTGCTTAAAACTTACCACCTTGATGAAGCATTTGGTCATCTGCCATAATATCTGTTTACGCTGCTCGCTATCAAATTGTGTTTGATAATATGACTTGGATAGTTTAACTATGTAAGGGCACCTCATAAATAAGAAACTGTTGACCTTGTTTTCCACCTTCTCCTTTACTCTTCTCCAGTTAGAAGTGTGCTTTGGAACGAAGTGCATTTAGCTCTTTGCCACCGTGGCTGAAAGGGCCTTTGAACCTCTCCATTCCAGTTCCACTATCATTCCTTCCATCCTTCCTTCACATAATGAATTTGCCCTTACCCTCAACTTTCACTCCACCAGACTCTACATTCAATGAAATATCCTCCATCACTTCTGCCAACTTCACTGCAATGCTCCCACCAGACATCCTCTACTCCATTTTCAGCATTCTGAAGGTACAGCTAGACCCAGTCTTCCTTCACTCAAAGCACCCACTACTCTCCCAATGTCACCTTTCCATGCAAGTGTTGGTGATGCATGACCTGCCCTTTCACCTTCTCTCCTTCAACTGTCAGGACCACAAACAGTGATTTATTTGTATTTTTGTTTTTGTTTAATCAATGTATTAATTCTTAACAATTGTCCTCGACACCATGGAGATGAAGCATACCTTCTGCAATTACTTTGCTGAGTACCTCCATTAAGTCCCTTAGCTTCCATTCACTTGCCATTATAATTCGCTGTCCCACTCACAGCTGACCTCTCTGTACTCGGCCTCCTACATTGTTCCAATTTTTCTGACTCAGCATCAACTTCAAAAATAAACACGTGGGAACTACTGCCCCCCATTTGTTTTTGACAGCAGGTTCTGGTAATGATTCTGTTCTTCATTTAATCACTACTGCCTTCCACCCCATCACAGTTTCTCTCTTTATCTCCTTCCTCTGTTCCCATTTTCCCTGCCTCTGTCCTTACTGAAACACTGTTACAGCACAAACCTTTCCTGTTCTGAAGAAAATTCGCTTTCTCAAAATGCTGCCTCGCCTACTAAGTAGTTCCAACATTTTCAGTTCATGATTTAGATTTCCAGCATCTGCAATATTTTGACTTTTTAAAGAAGTTGATGTCATAGAGAAATGTGGTGAGGTTGCAATTGAATGTAAATACATACACACAATAGATAAATAACTTCGGAGAGAGTGGCACATGGGAATATGATGGGATCAGGAAAGTAATCTTCTTCGGCACACACTTGGTCAAATGTTGACTTGTTGCCCAGGGTAGTCACCTCGATTGCCATGACCACCATTACCAGCAATACAGCAATCACTGCTTTCCTGTTCAGTTTTGCTGTATTTGCCCACTGTAGAACAGCAGAGTGTATCTGAGCCATTCCTCTCAAAACTGCTGCACTCCATATAAGGACTTTGCAGCTTTATTGGGAAAACTGCCAAATAATTGAGGAAATGTGATCTCTACTTGAGACTGTCGAGAGACGCAGAACACACTGAGACACTGAGTGGTCATCATAAGTTGTGAATGTTCACCATCGTTGAACTATACAGGGAGGGATGTGATGTGTTTCCTCTAAAACAAAGGAATCTGTTTTCTGGAAGGTGATCACTTGGAATCAGGAACGGCTTTCCATTGCCGAAATATGAGAAAAGCAGCTCACAGTCTGCAGAGCCTCAGAACAGCCACTGCGTGTTTTTCTGTTCTGTTGAAATGAGAGGAAGCACCTGGCGTTGTGGTGATTTCTCTGCTTCCGTTTTTCTTGCCTGCTGCTCTGCAATGTCAAGAAACTGCAGCAGCATATTAAAACTCGGAATTTGAAATTACGTTGTTCAAAATCCAGAAGGCCAAAGTATCGGGGGAAGCATTTCTGGGCAATATCATTACTTCATTGGAAATATTTGACAGCTTAGTGTCTGCAAATAAACGTACCTCTTATCACAAAAACTGAATCACAGCACAGAATATCTGTAATCTGTGTACAATTTCCAAATGTATAACACACAAAATCAACGGGCCATGATAAATCACTCTGATTCCAAATCAATCAGCAAAGTCAGATACACCAATGCATAAATTCTCGCTGTGGTTTTAATTTAAAATAGAAGATGCCATGAGATGTTGAGGCTGTTTCCTGCATAGGTGAATGAAGCAGGAATACTGTTAAGAATCAAATACAATCAGGAGGATTGAGCCTGTGTTAATGTAAAGTGTTAACTCGCTGCGATCCGATCACTGGAAATGCAGACTGTGTCAATGTCAGTAGTTAACTTGCTGTGATTCAATTCAAAGAGGGGATCTGAAGGTAGACAGTTGCTTCAATAAATTGTCCACTGTACCTCAATAAATAACATTTAATGTCAGCCTGATTTCTCTGGGAATGAAAGTAAATCTGGGTAATGAAAAGAGTCTGAAGAACTAAAACAGATCAATAAATGAACACAGCTGAGCAGCCACTGTAAAGTTATCACAGGTAGAAAATGTTCAAATGATTAATTCCTCCGGATCTCACATGGAATGAAACAAAAACTCCCCAGAAATGGACATTTAATAAAATAATTCCACATACCGCATTGTCAATCTAGACAAAAATGATTTGAAACAAGGTAAAGCCCCCACAATACTGCCACCCACTCTTTGGTTTCTGAGGATATGTCCGGTCCTTTCCCAATATGATAGACTTGTCCCCCTGAGGTGTGTTTTGCAGATATCACAGACTGACAATTTCAGCATGAGCCAAGGGTGTTGACAGCAACTGGTTGTCAGAGAAACTTGAAACACACGCACAGAATGGTGGTGATTGAAGATATTTGGGTCAATCTCTTGTATCTGTGAGGAGCTAATCGATCCTGAAAACAGTGGCACTTATACATGAACATACTGAGAAATGGTAGCACTAACCAAGGAAATTGCAGTAAGCACTGATACTCAGCAATGAACCTGGATAAATTATGTTCCACATGCAAGATCTCCTCAGACTTTTCCAAATACTTAAGAGAATGCAGTATGAAAGTAGAGATCTGAGGATCTCTCTGCCAACACTGTCATTTTCTGGGATCCCTGTTAATAATGTGACACTCAGGCAACCTAATAAACACTGACGTTAAATTAGAAAGTGATGGAAATACTCAGCAGATCTGACAGCATCTGTGGAGACAGAGTTAGCATTTCAGGTCTGTGACCTTTCATCAGAACTGGAAAAGGTTAGACATGTAATAGTTTTTTTTCCAAAGTGAAAAGGAGGCGACAAGCAGAAATAAAATTAAGATGTGTGATCGGACGGAGAGCAGGAGAGATTTTTTGTTCTTGTTGTTATTATTCATTCATGGGGAGTGGGCATCCTTGGCGAGACCAGCATTTATTGACCATCCTTGATTGCCTTTGCGATGGTGTGAGTTGCCTTCTTTAATTGCTGCAGTCCTTGGGGTGTAGGTACACCTACAGTGCTGTAAGGAAGGGAGTGCCAGAACTTTAATCCAGCGACAGTGAAGGAACGACGGTCTTGTTCTTAGTCAGGATGGTGAATGGCTTGGAGGGGAATATTAAGGTGGTAGTGTTCATATGCATCTGCTGCCCTTGTTCTTCTAGGTAATATGGGTAGCGGCTTTGGTAGGTGCTTGGTGTGTTGCCACAGTGTACATTGTTCTTGATACACGCTGCTTCCACTGTGTGTCTGTGGTGGAGGGAATGAATGCTGGAGGTTGTGAATAGGGTGACAATCAAGCGGACTGATTTCCTGGATGGTGTCGAGATTCTTGTGTGTTGTTTGAACAGCACCCATTCAGGCAAGTGTAGAGTATTCCATCATACTCCTGACATGTGCCTTGTAGATGGTGGACAGGCACTGGGGAGACAGGACATGAGTTACTTGCGGCAGAATTCCTAACATCTGACTTGTGTCTGTAGCCACAGTGTTTACCTGGCTGGTCCAGTTCAGTTTCTGGTCAACGGTTACCCACTGGGTATTTATGGTGGGGGATTCAACAATTCTAATACCAGTGAACATCAAGGGGAAATGGTTAGATTACCTCTTGTTTGAGATGGTCACTGACTAGCACTTGTCTGGTGCGAATGTCACTTGCAACTCATTCGCACAAGGCTTGAAGTTGTCCATGTCTTGCTGCATATGAACACAGGCTGCTTTAGTATATTATGAGTCACAAATGGGGTTGAACATTGGACAATCATCAGAAAATATCCCCACTTCTGGCCTTATAATGGAGGGAAGGTCACTGATGAAGCAGCTGAAGATGGTTGAGCCGAGCACACTGCCCTGAGGAACTCCTGCACTGATGTCCTGGTGCTGAGATAATTGTCGTCCAACAACCACAACCAACTTCCTTTGTGCTAGATACTACTCTAACCAGTGGAGAGCGTTCCCTCTGATGTCCTTTGGTTCCAGTTTTGCTTTGGCTTCTTAATGCCATGCTCAGTCAAATGTTGCCGTGATGTCAAGAGCAGTCATGCTCCCCTCACATCTAGCATTCAGCTCTTTTGCCCATGTTTGGACGAAGGCTGTAATGAGATTAGGAGCTGAGTGGCCCTGGCGGAAACTAAACTGAGCGTCAGTGAGCATATTATTGCTGAGCAAGTGCTGTTTGAAAGCACGATTGATCACCCCTCCCATCTCTTTGCTGATGATCGAGAGTAGACCGATAAGGCAGCAATTGGCCAGGTTGGATTTGTCCTGCTTTTTGTGGACAGGACATACCAGGGCAACATTCCACATCGCCAGGTAGATGTCAATGTTGTAACCGTAATGCAACAGCCTGGTTCGGCGTATGGCCAGCTCTGGAACACAAGTTATCAGTACTATTGCCAGAATATTGTCAGGGCCCAGAACATTTGCAGTATCCGGTGCCTTCGGCTATTTCTTGATATCAGGTGGAGTAAATAAGATTGGCTGAAGACTGACATCTGTGATGCTGGCGACCTCAGCATGAGGCAGAGATGGATCATCCACTCTGCACTTCTGGCTGAAGATGGATGTAAATATTGCAGCCTTGTCTTTTGCACTGAAGTGCTGGGCTCCACTATTAGTGAGGATGTGGATATTTGTGGAACCTCTTCCTCCTGTTAGTTGATCATCTGTCCACCACCATTCGTGACTGGATGCGGCAGGACTGCAGATCTGTTTCAGTGTTATTGGACCTGCACTCATCCAGGCAAGTGAGTGGGGACAGTATCAAGAATGATTTTTTAACTGTTCGCTTGTAGGTTGAAGAGCGTCCACAAAGCGTGTGGGAGGGCGGGGTGGGGGGGTGGGGTGGCGGGTGGTGAGGAGTTTTATATGAACTGTGGGAAAAATGGAGTTCATCGACCAAAGGACTTACCTGTTTTCTCTACAAGTTAATTTATCTGGTGTGTTCTGTGGCTGGACGCCTTGCCTGATTCAACAGGCTGGATTTTTCAATCCTTTTGGAGATGGCCTGGGAGTCAGGATGGTTGGCAATACGGGTGGGGAAGGCATCGGGTTGGGAGCTGATCTGTGTGTTGTGGAATTGTTTAACTCTGTCTATCACATGTTGCTTCCTCTGCTGGGCATGCAAGTAGTTCTGTGTTGTAGCATCACCAGGCTGACACCTCATTTTTAGGTATGCTTAGTGCTGCTCCTCGGAAGCCCTCCTACATTCTTATTGTACCAGCGTTGATCCCACGACTTGATGGTCATGGTAGAGTGGGGGATATGCCGTGCCATGAAGTTACACATTGTGGCTGAATATAATTCTGCTGTTGCTTCTGTTGCCTATGCCACAAAGCGTCTCGTGGATACCCAGCTTAGAGTTGCTAGATCTGTTTGCAATCTCTGCCATATAGCATGGTGGCAGTGCCACGCACTACAATGGTGAGTATACCTCAATGTAAAGACAGGACCTTGGCTCCAGAGGGACTGTGCGGTGGTCAATCAGAGAGCCATAGAGTAATACAGCACAGAAACAGGCCCTTTGGCCCAACGTGTCTGTGCTGGCCATCAAGCACCTAACTAATCTAATCCCACTTTCCAGTACTTGGCCCGGACCATTGTATGCTATGGCGTTTCAAATGCTCATCTACATAATTCTTAAATGTCGTGAGGGTTCCTGCCTCTACCACATCTTCAGGCAGTTCGTTCCAGACACCAACGACCCTCTGGGTTAAAATTCTTTTCCTCAAATCCCCTCTAAACTCCCTGCCCCTTACTTTAAATCTATGCCCCCTGGTTATTGATCCCTCAGCTGAAGGAATACGTTTCTTCCTATCTAATCTATAAATTCCCGCAGAATATTGTATACCTCAATCACGTCCCCCCTCAGCCTTCTCTGCTCTATGGAAAACAACCCGAGCCTTTTCAGTCTCTCTTCATATCTGAAATATTCCAGCACAGGCAACATCCTGGTGAATCCCCTCTGCAATCGCTCCAGTACTATTACATCCTTCATATAAGGTGAAGGCTAGAATGGAACACAGCACCCTAACTGTGGCCTAACTTATATTTTATACAGCTCCGTCATAACCTCCCTGCTCTTATATTCTATGCGTTGGCTAAAAAAGGCAAGTATCCCATGCGCCTTCCTAACCACCTTATCTACCTTTGCTGCTGCCTTCAATGATCTATGGACAAGTACACCAAGGTCCCTCTGACCCTTTATTTCCTAGGGTCCTACCATCCATTTTATATTTACTTGCCTTGTTAGCCCTCCTATGCATCACCTTTTCAGGATTAAACTCCATTTGCCACGGCTCCGCCCATCTCACCAGCACATCTATATCGTCCTGTAATCTAAGGCTTTCCTTCTTCTCTATTTACAATACCATCAATTTTAGTGCCATTTGCAAGCTTACTAATCATACTTCCTATATTCACATCTGAATCTTTAATGTACACTACAAACAGCAAGGGTCCCAGCACCGATCCCTGCGGTACAACACTGGTCACACGTCTGCACTCCCAAAAACAACCCTCAGCCATCAGCCTCTACCTCCTGCCACTCAGCCAAATTTGGATCCAATTTGCCAAATTACCCTGGATCCCATGGGCTCTTGCCTTCTTAACCAATCTCCCATGCGTGGCCTTAGCAAAAGCCTTACTGAAGTTCATGTAGACTACAGAATCCACTTTACCCTCATCTACACATCTATTCACCTCCTCGAAAAATTGCAATCAAGTTTGTTAGACAGGATCTTCCCCTGACAAAGCAATGCCGATTACCGCTGATTAATCACTGCCTCTCCAAGTGAAGATTAATCCTGACCCTCAGAATGTTTTTCCCAATAGTTTCCAAACCACTGATGTAATTATATTTAAGATCCCTGCTCCCCTTCCCACATTCAGTGGCCTCCAGTCCTCTGGAAACTCTCCTGTTTCCAGAGAGGATTTTAAAATTTGTGTCAGGGCCCCTGCTATCTACTCTCTTGCCTTATATAACAGCCTGGGATGCATCTCGTCTGGGCCTGGGGATTTATCCACGTTAAATCCCACTAAAACAGCTAATACTTCCTCCGTTTCAATGCTAATTTGTACAAGTATATCACAATCCCCCTGCCTGATATCTATGCCTACATCCTCCTCCTCCATCGTCAAAGCAGATGAAAACTAATCACTTAAAACCGTACCTATATCCTCCGGCTCTCCACACAGATTGACACTTTGGACCCTAATGGGCCCGACTCTTTCCCTAGTTATCCTCTCGCCCTTAATATACTTATAAAACGCCTTGGGCCTTTCCTTTCCCTACACATTCTACCGAGCTTGAGGGGCAGAATAGCCTGCTCCTGCTCCTATTTTCTATGTTTCTATTCTCCTCGATGGCCTCCACTGTTTTTAGCGCTCGAAATATGCCACAAGCCCCCTTCTTTGCTGATCCAATCCTCGAGATCCTTTGACATGCAGAGTTCCCTGGGCTTGTTAGACCTTCCCTTCATCTTTACGGGTACGTGCTGGCTCTGAACTCTCACTATTTCCTCCTTAAATGACTCCCAATGGCCTGATGTAGACATTCCTTCTATTAGGTGCTCCCAGTCCACTTTAGCCAGATCCTGTTTTTCATATTGATATTGGCCTTCTCCCAATTCAGTACTTTTATTTCCGGTCCCTCCTGGTCCTTTTCCATAGCTACCTTGAATCTTACAGATTTATGACCACTAAGCCCGAAATGCTCCCCCACTGGTACTTCTATTACTTGTCCAGCTTCATTCCCCAGGATTAGGTCCAGTACTGCCCTTTGTCTTGTCGGACGTTCTGCGTACTGGCTCAAAAAACTCTCCTCTATGCATTTTAAGAACTCCGCCCCCATTCAGCCATTTCCACAAAGAATATCCCAGTTAATATTGCTGGAACATGAACTCCCCTACTATAGCCCTATCAGTGTTATACCTGCCTGAGATTTGCCTACGTATCTGCTCCTCTACCTCTCCCTGACTGTTTGGAGGCCCGTCGTACACTCCCAGCCAAGTGTTTGCCCCTTTTTTTGTTTTGAAGTTCTACCCATATGCCCTCATTTGAGGATCCCTCTAAGATATCATCCCTCCTTACTGCAGTAATTGACTCCTTGATCAACAGTGCAATGCCACCTCCTCTTTTACCCCCTCGTCTGTCTCGCCTGAAGATTCTATACCCTTGAATACTGAGCTGCCAGTCCTGCCATTCCCACAAATATGTTTCTGTGATAGCATTAATATCAAAATCCCATGTGTTAATTAATGCCATCAAATCATTTGCCTTGCTAGTAAGACTCCTTGCATTAAAAAAATAGATGCAATCCATCCTTGCATTATTCGCTCGTGCCTCAACAGGTCTGTATTTGCTCTGCCTTCCAAACTCACTTAGATTTTCTTCTTTATTTGACTGCATCATCCCGACCGTACCTCCAGCCTTATATCATTGCGCTGCCAAATTAGTTTAACCCCCAACAGCAACTCCCCCCCCCCCAACCCCAACAGCACTAGCAAATCTACCAGCAAAGAGGTTGATAAAACACACACACAGGCACACACACACCGATCAGACCCCAGGCACTGAGCGAGACAGATATATAACCACATACACAGACTGACAAAGGGAGCAACACACACACACCGACCAGACCCCAGGTTCTGAGCCAGACAGATATACAAACACACAGACAGAGAGATACACACAAACACACACACACACACAAACACACGGTGGGATGGGAACCTTTGCAAAGAGTCAGAGGAGGGACGATCAAAGACAAGGACAAAAGACAGTAAGAGGAATAGGAAAAGTGAAAGGCAGAGAAATCAAGCGCCAGAATCAAACATGGCCACAGTGAAAAATAGTGGGAAGGGGCCAACTAATGTTTTAAAAACAAGCTGTGTTCCTTAACACGTGGGGCATTCACAATAAAGTGGATGAATTAATCGTGCAAATAGATATAAACGAGTATCATGCAGACGGGATTATGGAGACATGGCTGCAACGTGATCAGGCATGGGAAATGAACATCCAGGGCTATTCAGTATTTTGGAAGGACAGACAAAAAGCAAAAGGTGTTGGAGTTGCATTGCTGGTTAAAGAGCTTTTTAATGCAATAATCAGGAAGGATATTAGCTCTGACGATGTGGAATATGTATGGGTAGCGCTGAGAAACTCTAATGGGCAGAAATGGTTAGTGGGGGTTCTATATAGATCCCCGAACTGCAGTAGTGATGTTCGGAATGGCATTAAACAGTAAATTGGAGAAGCATGTATTACGGGAACATTTGCATTTTCGGGCATCTTTAATCAAACTATAGAGTGGGCAAATCAAATTAGTCACAATACTATAGAGGAGGATTTTTGGAGTATAAACGGGATGGTTTTCTGGACCAATACGTTGAGGAACCAACTAGGCAAGAGGCCATCCTAGACTGGGTATTGTGTAATGACAGAGGAATAATTGACACTCTGGTTGTGCGAGACCCCATGGGGAAGAACGACCATAATATGATAGAATTCTTCATCAAGATGGGGAGTGACATAGTTGATTCTGAGACGAGGGCCCTGAATCTTAGTAAAGGAAAATATGAAGGTATAAGGCGCGAATTGTCTATGAGAGACTGGGAAACGTTACTTAAAGGGACGACGGTGGAAAAGCAATGGCAAACATTCAAAGTGTGCATGGATGGACTGAAACAATTGTTTATTTCTGTCTGGCGCAAAAGTAAAGCGGGAAAGGTAGCCAATTCATGACTTACAAGGGAAATTAGAGAAAGCATTCGATCCAAGGGAGATGCATATAAATTCGCTAGGAAAAAAACAACAAACCTTCGGATTGGGAGCAGTTTCGAATTCAGCAAAGGAGGACCAAGGGATTGATTAAGAAGGGGAACATAGAGAATGAGAGCAAGCTTGTGGGGAACATAAAAACTGACTGTAAAGGTTTATATAGATATGTGAAGATAAAAAGATTAGTGAAGACAAATGTAAGTCCCTTACAGTCAGAAACAGGGAATTTATTATGGGGAACACAGAGATGGCTGACCAACTAATTGTATACTTTGGTTCTGTCTTCACAAAGGAGGACACAAATATCATACAAGCAACGTTGGGGAACACAGGGCTTAGTGAGAGATGGGAACTGAAGGAAATCAGTATTAGTAGAGAAATGGTGTTGGGAAATTGGTGGGATTGAAGGCTGATAAATTCCCAGGGCCTGATGGTCTGAATCCCAGAGTACTTAAAGAAGTGCCCTAGAAATGGTGGATGCATTGGTGGTCATCTTCCAAGATTTGATAGGCGCTGGAACAGTTCCTACAGATTGGAGGGTAGCTAATGTAGCCCCACTATTTAAAAAGGGAGGTAGATAGAAAGCAGGGTATTATAGACCAGTCAGCCTGACGTCGGTTGTTGGGAAATTTCTAGAGTCCATTATCAAAGATTTTATAGCAGAGCACTTGGAGAACAGTGGTAGAATCGGCCAGAATCAGCATGGATTTATGAAAGGGAAATCATGCTTCGCAAATCATCTGGAATCCTTCGAGGATGTAACTAGCAGAGATGATGTGGGTGGGGGGGGGGGGGGGGTTGTTGGGGGAGGTAGCCAGAGGATGTGGTTTACTTGGACTTTCAGAAGGCATTTGAAAAAGTCCCACATAAGAGATTAGCATTTAAAATTAAAATTCATGGGATTGCGATGGATAGAAAATTGGTTGGCATACAGGAAAAAAGGAGTAGGGATAAATGGGTCTTATTCTGAATGGCAGGCAGTGACTAGTGGGGTACAACAGGGACCAGTGCTTAGACCCCAGCAATTCACAATATATATTTATGATTTAGATGAGGGAACTAAATGTCGTATCTCCAAATTTTCAGATCACGCAAAACTGGGTGGGAGGATGAGTTGTGAGGAGGATGCAGAAAGGCTTCAGGGTGATTTAGACAAGTTGAGTGAGTGGGCAAATGCATGGCAGATGCAGTATAATGTGGATACATGTGAGGTTATCCAATTTGGCAGCAAACGAAGGAAGACAGATTATTATCCGAACGGCTACGAACTGAGAGAGGGGAATATGAAATTAGTGCTGTGTGTTCTCATACATCAGTCGCTGAAGGTAAGCATGCAGGTCCAACAGGTGGTAAAAACTGCAAATGGTATGTTGGCCTTCATAGCGAGACGATTTGAGTACAGGAGCAGGGATGTCTTGCTGCAATTATACAGGGCCTTGGTGAGGCCCCACCTGGAATATTAGGGGCAGTTTTGGTCTCCTTATCTGTGGAAGGATGTTCTTGCCATAGAGGGAGCGCAGCGAAGGTTTACCAGACTGATTCCTGGGATGGCGGGACTGATGTATGAGGGGAGATTGAGTGGGTTAAGATTATATTCGCTGGAGTTCAGAAGAGTGAGGGGGGATCTCATAGAAACCTATAAAATTCTAACAGGGCTTGACAGGGTAGATGTAGGAATGATGTTAACGATGGTGGGGGAGTCCAGAACCAGGGGTCATCGTCTAAGGATACGGGGTTAACCGTTCAGGACTGAGATGAGGAGAAATTTCTTCACCCAGAGAGTGGTGAGCCTGTGGAATTGGCTACCACAGAAAGCAGTTGAGGCCAAAACATTGTATGTTTTCAAGAAGTCATTAGATATAGCTCTTGGGTTTAAGGGGATCAGAGGATATGGGGCGAAAGCGGGAACAGGTTACTGAGTTGGGTTATCAGCCATGATCATAATGAGTGGCGGAGCTGGCTCGAAGGGCCGAATGGCCTACTCCTGCTCCTGCACACATACATACACCGATCATACCACACGCACAGAGCCAGACAGATATACACACACACACATGCACTGATCATACCACACGCACTGAGCCAGACAGATATACACACACACACATGCACTGATCAGACTGCAGGCACTGAGCTAGAGCGAT
Organism: Heterodontus francisci; assembly: GCF_036365525.1. NCBI lineage: Eukaryota > Metazoa > Chordata > Chondrichthyes > Heterodontiformes > Heterodontidae > Heterodontus > Heterodontus francisci. The sequence continues at coordinate 95,850 of NW_027141790.1, forward strand.
ATACATACCCACACTCACAAAGGGACAGACAGGCACAAACACACAGCACACACGCATACATTAACAAACACACACACACACAGGCACACACCGATCAGACCACAAGCACTGAGCCAGGCAGGTATGCAAGCAAACACACAAACACACAAGCACTGATCAGACCCCAGGCACTGGGCTGGAGCGATATACAAATGCACACAAACAGAGACAGACACTACACACCCACAGACACTCACCAAACAGACCGGGGGCACTGAGGCAGACAGTTATACAAACATTTAGACACAAACAGAGACATACGCAAACGCACACACACCGATCAGAACACAGGCACTTAAACGGACAGATGTACAAACACACACTCACCAAGAGAGACAGACAGGCACACACACATAAACACACACACACACACACACAAACACTCATCAGACCCCAAGCACTGAGCCACACCGATATAGAAACACATACAAACACAGACACACACTACACACACACAAATGCACACCAATCAGACCCCAGGCACTGAGCCAGACAGATATTCAAACACACAGACACAGGCACACACAAACAAACACACAGATCAGACAACTGGCACTAAGCCAGACCGATATAGAAACGCACACACACACCCACACACAAACATAGACAGACAGACAAATACTCACCATACACACACCAATTAAACCACAGGCACTGAGCCAGACAGATATGGAAACACATACACATGAACACATGCGCACATATACGCAATCGCACACACACACTTATCAGAGCCCAGGCACTGAACCAGACAGATATACAACCACATACACACAGACAGACAAACAGAGAGACACACACACAAACAATCACACCAGTCAGAACCCAGGCTGAGAGCCAGATAGATAGACAAAAACACACACACACACCCACACATTTACATATACATACACACACACACATCAATCAGACTCCAGGCACTGAATCAGACAGATACACAAACACATAGACACAAACAGAGACAGACAGACTCACACACAAACACACACACGCACACCAATCAGAACCCAGGCAGCAAGCCAGACAGATATGCGAACACAGACACACGCCACACACACACCAATCAGAACTCAGGCACCGAGCTAAGCAGACATACAAATAAACACGCACACACACACAATCACACCAATCAGAACCCAGGCTGTGAGCCAGACAGATATACAAAGACACACACACACACACAATCACACCAATCAGAACCCAGGCTGTGAGCCAGACAGATATACAAAGACACACACACACATACACACACCGATCCGACCCCAGGCACTGAATCAGACAGATGTACAAACACATAGACACAAACAGAAAGAGACAGACTCACACACACACACACACACGCACACCGATCAGAACCCAGGCACCAAGCCAGACAGATCTACAAAGACAAATACAGACACACGCCACACACACACACCAATCAGAACCCAGGCACCGAGCCAGGCAGATATACAAACACACACACACACACACACACACACACACACACACACACACACACACACACACACACACACACACACAAACATACACCAACTCACACAGGCCAGCTTTGATTAAAGCCCAACCTGCTGCTGTTGGGGCACTGATTTCCACAATCCCTACCAGCCTCGAAAAGTAGAGAGGCAGCATTGACAGATTTAGTGGTTCGAATGGAAAGGAGCTTTGTACGGATCCCTGCTGTCCTTTAGTTTTCTCTCATGCAGATCAGTGAGATATAACATACAGCCCCATGGGAGCAGACTCGTGCTATGGGAGCTGCAGGCGGTGTCCTCTTTCAAGAGGGAAGTGCATCTGCGCCCTTGACAGACCCTCGTTCGATGCCCATGCAGGCACCACCAAGTTAGTCGAGATGCACCAACCAGAAGTCAGTCCCACTCTCAGTCGCACTGCCGAAAATTCTGGTTGTAAATATTTGCAGTGCCATTTTTATCACTGCAGTCAGCGTCCACCACGCTGAGGTCAAAGGGGCGGCTCGAGAATTAGAAAACACACAGCGTTCAGGAAAACACTATTAGGTGGCACAGGAATGAATATTAATTTGAGTGCAATTTGTGAACGTAATATTAGTTAAACGTATATCCGTGTCAATTTGTGCGGATTGTTTTGTTAATAACTTTAGTTCCTTCACAGTGTGGGCATGTGAATGCCTCATGCAGGGATTTTCTCTGTCCAGGTACAGTGGAGATCAGAGCTAAATGTAAGAGAAGAATGATGTTCGTGGATCACTGGGTGCAGGGGTGGGAGGAAAGGGTATGGGTAGCATTTCAATACATCCAACATTTAATAACTTGTTCTCAGACTTCTCATGTTACTCGCTGCTTCACCATGCAATGCCAGGCACCACATGGTCAGCTTTTGGTGTGGTCTCCAATTCTGCCTGCACGATGACAGTGCAGTGACTGGCACGATAGAGCCATCTCTCAGTGTGGGCTCCAGGTCTGGCTGCTGAGACAGGGCAGTGGGAGGGAAATATAAAATATCTGTCAAAGAGGAGAAGTGCTTTTGTCATCCCCCAATGTGACGTCCCGGTCTCACTGCAGTTGCTGTCTCCTCATCACTATCGCCATCTGCTGGTGTCCCCATCTCTTTACAGTTACTGTCCTCTCCCACCATTTCCATCTGCTGACGTCCCTGTCTCACTGCTGTTACTGACCCCCTCTCACCATCTCCATCTGCTGGTGTCCCTATCTCTTTACAGTTACTGTCCTCTCCCACCATCTCCATCTGCTGGTGTCCCTGTCTCCCTGCAGTTACTGGCCCCTCTCACCATCTCCATTTCTGGTGTCCCTGTCTCACTGCAGTTACTGACCCCTCTCACCATGTCCATCTGCTGGTGGCCCTGTCTCACTGAAGTTACTGTCCCCCTCTCACTATCTCAACCTGCTAGTGCCCCTGTCTCACTGCACAGTGACATAAAACCACACCGCAACTACTCTCCATCCATCCATCTATCTATCTATCCCCTGGGTATTGCCTGTACCAGTACATCTGAGGGATACTGGTGCCATCCACGGTGCATTTCCGCTTCACCTGCTCCGCAGGAAATTTGGAGACAGCGGTGGTAGTCTGGTGGATCGTCTGTGAGTTCACATCTGGGAAAGAGACAGTGAGAGGAGGAGATTGGTAAACAGGGACATTCAGTCCAGTGGAGAGAGTTAAAGAAAGAATGAGAGAAAGAGGGAACAAGTGAAGAATTAAGTGGAGCTATTGTTGAAACAAACCCCTTATGATGAACCTGGGTGATCAGAGTCAGTAACAGATACATCTTTTACTTTCAGTTGCCCTCTGAATCAGCAAAGGGGAGAGAGCAGGAACGATGAGTGTTGGCAATAACCAACCCACTCCTTACAAGTAATTGGGATGAACAGGAAGAACATTAGGAAGTGAGGCAGAGATGGTGACGTTCATTTTCCACGTCAACAAATCAGAATGCAGAAGATTGTCAATGCCTCTCTTTCTCTCTTTCTTTCTCGTTGTTTCTGACAGGGAACTTGTGGGAGTGAAAGGAAGATTGGGAGAGGAAAGGAAAGTTATTAGCAATATTTTTGTACGTCACACTCACTTACAATGAAACAGGATTATCAGACCCAGTAGCAGATACATCGTTCACTTCAACTTGTTCTCTTAATAGACATCGGAGTGAGAGCAGGAGCTTAGAGTCTTGTGAGGGTCCAACTTCACTCTCTACAAATCATTGGGAGGAACATGAAGAGCATTAGGAAGTGGTACAATATTGGAGACGCTCATTCCTCCGGTCAACAAATCAGAATTGAATTGGTTGCCAATCTCCTTCTCTCTCTCTCTCTCTCTCTCTCTCTCTCTCTCTCTCTCTCTCTCTCTCTCTCTCTCTCTCTCTCTCTCTCTCTCTCAGTTTACCTTCCACTCTCTTGCTCTCTCTCTGTCTCTGTCGCTCTCCTCATGTATCTAGGGTTATGTCTCCCACTCTCCCCCTCTCTCTGACTCTCTCTCTCTCTCTATCTATCTCAGTCTATCTTCGCTCTCTTTCTCTCTCTGACTCTCCCTTTCTCGTGTATTTAGGGTTATATCTCCCACTCTCTCCTTCTCTCTGACTCTCCCTCTCTCTTACTCTTGCTATCTCTTCAGTTCTTTCTCTGTCCCTGTCTCTCTCTAGCTCTGTCTCCCTATCTGTCTCAGGCTATTCATCTCAGTCTCTCTTTCTCTCCTTCTCTCTCTCAGTGTCCCTCTCTCTCTCTCTCTCTCTCTCATTGCGTGTCTCTTCCTGTCTCGCTTTCTTTGCCTGTATCTCTGTCTCTCTCTCTGTCTCAGTCTCTTTAACTCTGTCTGTCATTTTTCCTCTCACTGTCCTCTCCCTCTCTAGATCTCTCTCTCTCACACACACACACACAATCTCTTTCTCTCTCTGACGAAGTGGGTGTCCTTGTACTGTTGATGTGTATCAAGCTGGAGGTCTGCATGATCTCCTGCTCTTTCAGGTTTCACACTAAATCCTTCCCGAAGCCACTCTTCATTCTCTGGTCCTATAGCGGTCCCTGTGGAAAAGGAAAACACAGGGTCAGTGCATAAAAACCCATCTTATTGTCATTGATTCGTGATAGTTACAATCTCAGTTCTGGTGGCATCATTATGAATCGTTCTTTTCCCCTTTCTCCACTGCCTGCATCTCTAATCTCTCACTGCCACTCTAACTGTCTGTTCTTAGGCATGACGTCCTGCAGTTACCTCCTGCAACCCTTCCCCCTCACTAAATGTAAAAACTAGTCCCTGCCATTAGAAAACGGACAGCTCGTTTCAGCCCTAACTCTATGGGAGTGTGCAGGAAACATTTGCATGGAGGATAGGAGAAATGTGTGGGTGTGCCAGGTCCAGAGGGGCTGAATGGCCTCCTCCTGTTTATTGTGTTCTTGATAAACACTGTACCAGACGGTTGCATCTTTCCTCATCCCAGGGAAAGAAGACACTGTTCCAGTGGATAAAATCCAAATCTTTTTGCTGATATTCTCTCCTGATAGTTACAACCTTTCAGTTCCACTATCATCCTTGTTAATCATTAATATAAAGATAGAAAGCTTTGCAATGCAGAAGGACGGCATTCCTTGCATCTTCGCCAGTGTCTCAACATTTAGTTTCTGAGTTTTATTCTACCCGTCTCTTATTGTCACAAAAACGGTCGCCCTGCAGCTCCCAGTCCACTGATGGCTCGTGCGTAGATTTCTCATCCTCAGACTCAAATCCCTCATTGACTTCGGCCTTCACTACCTCTGAACCACCTCCAACCAAACACCCCTCCGAGATAGTGTCTGCATGTTTGTTGGTGTGTCTGTCTGTGTGTGTGTGTACATATGCATGTTTGTGTCTGTTCTTGTGTAACTGTACTGAGGGAGCGCTGCACTTTAATATGTTGGCACTTTTCCAACAACTATCCATAGTTTATTTGCACCACATGTAAACGCCTCTCATTGAAGCAATCAGTCACCAGGTAAATAAAACCTCAGGTATATCAGCAAAACACAATTGGCCCTTTTACCCCTTCTTGTTTGCTGTCACCAATTAACTCAGGCCTTGTTAACTGTTCAGGGGCCGTATTTAGAGACACATCACTCTCGGAGAGAAATAATGAATGAACACAGTGTTGTGAGGGGCGCTGTAAGGGGGCCTGGGGAATAAAGGCTCCCTCGACAAATAATATATAAAAGGGGCCTGGGGTTAAAGGCTTCCTTTAAAAACAAACGGGGTTAGTTACAGAATAAAGCTCCCTCTCCGCTGTTCCCATAAAAAAGAAAGAGAAAGCGGGGTTGGCTGTTGCTTGATTGAATGTGCTGACTGCTGGTTGCAGCAACGAACCTCAGCTAAAGAAGAAAAAAGGGGCGCTATATTAAACTGGAGCTGGGCCCTACTGGGAGATTACAGCACCATCGGAGGTGCAGTAAGGAGAGGGTGATGTACTCTCGGGAAGCAGTGTTGGGGGAGAGCTTCACAATCAGAGCATCATTCTTCCCACATTGCAGTTGTACAGGGTCCAGGAGTACTGTGTACCGTTTTGGTCTCCTTATTTAAGGAATGCTATGTATGCATTTGAGTGATTCCTGGGATTTCGGGATTATCTTATGAGCAGAAGTTGAGAGGTCTAGGTTTATGTTCCCCATGGTTTAAAACAATGAGAGGATTTCTCATTGAAACAAAGACAATTGTTAGGGTGTGGTAGATGCTAAGAGTACCTTTCCCCTGGGATAGAGAGTCCAGATCTAGGGAGTCACAATTTCAGGATAAGGCGTCGGCCATTTGGGAATGAGATAAATATATGATACTCTTAAACTCAAGACTCTGGTGGATCTGGAGTAGTGTATCTCAGTGAGCACATAGGTAAGGGATGAATGGGACGTGGTTTAAGGTGGCATATCGATGCAGAGTTTTTGATGAGGTCTGCTGCATGTAGGCCGTGCAGGATAGTATTAGCTTAGACAATTCTGGACGTAGAAAAGGCATGGATAAGCCTTTCAGAAGCAGACAGGCTGATGGGAGGAAAGGGCAATATTCTGGAGGGGGTAGTAGGCACGATTCATGTTCTGGAACTATTCCAATTCAGAACTCATCTTAAGGCCAAATGGAATGCTGAACTTAACAACAGTCTGGTTGAATCTCCGGCAGTGGGCAGTGCCTGCAATGGAGTAAATGAATAGTGAACAGAATTTATGATTTAGGACGGAAAGGGTGATCTTTTAGGGGCGGTACAGTGAGGCAGTGGTTAGCATCGCAGCCTCACAGCTCCAGATGTTCGCTTCTTGGTACTGCCTGTTTGGAGATTGAAAGTTCTCCCTATGACCACGTGGGTTTTTGCTGGGTGCTCCGGTTTCTTCCCACAGCCAAAAGACTTGCAGGTGATAGGTAAATTGGTCATTGTAAATTGCCCCGAGTGTACGGAGGTGGTTGGGAATATGGGATTACTGTAGGGTTCGGATAAATGGGTGTTTGTTGGTCAGCACAGGCACGGTGGACCAAAGGGCCTCTTTCAGTGCTGTATCTCTAAATAAAAGTAAAATAAATAAACAAAGTGATAGCTTTGGGCTGCCCAAGTTTTAAATGGAAAGATCAGTAACACAGTGAACCTTGATATACAGATCGAATAGCAGAATAAAGGGACATACCAGAGACATCACAAACAGCAAGGAGATTAGAGAAAATAACAAGAACAGCTCAGCATGATTTTAGAACTAAAAGTTGGACATAGATACATTGACACCAACACCAGCGATGATGGGATAATAAATCTTTTGAATAATCAGAAGGCCATAATAGAATCGATGATCTAATTTCATCCACGCATAATATGCCGAAAGATAGACAAACTCAGAGGAGAAACTCCTCCTCATTGTTGCAACGTTCCAATCAACTGTTCTTAGATTCTGATCCATTGTTGTAATTCTACCAAATACTATTCTCAGATTCCAGACAATTGTTCCAATATTCCACACTCAATTCTATTTTCTCCCTTTCATTGAAGAAGCAGAGGTGATGCTGCCGAACACATTGAAAGCTGTCCCTTATTAATAGAAGAGGGAAACCTTGCAGTGATACAACTGGGTCCCATGGAGATTAACATTAATTACAGACACTGAACAAACAGGATCGATTAACCCTCTTCAATCCAGCACTATGCACAATAAAGTAAAATACTTAGAGACTTTGGATGGAATATATGTGAATTACCGATGGAAGGAGTGTTGGAAACAGTGTAAGCACAATCGCTCCAATTTTCCATGGATATGGGAATGGTCCCGGAGAACTTGAGGGTTGCAACTGGTGCACACTGTTTAATAAAAGAAGAGATGAATAAACACTGTAATTACAGGTAGGTAGCCTAACATCGCAGGCACGGAAATTTCTGGAGGTCATAGGCCAGCACAAAATATTTCTGGCTTGGTAAAACATCACTACGACATGTAAGACAGCACAGATGTAATCGAATTATCTGATGAAGTAACCGACAGGGCTGTTAAGAGCAATGAGTGTTAGGTTATCTATATGGCTGACAATAGTCATGTGACAAAAGTCCATTCAATGACCTTCTATGAAAACCGTGACTGTGGCTATGACACTGGCCAAGGAACAAAGCTAAAGAAGAGGAGTGGTGAACAGTTCTAAAAACTGGAAGGGACGATACTGTAATGTTCCCAGGGAATGAACCACTGTTCTGCTATATACATATATTAATGAAATGGACTTATGTATCAGGGCACAATTTCAGTAGTTGAGATGGCAGGAGGTCGAAAATGTCGGAAACAATGTTCGGGTAGGATCAGCCTTTAGTAGGACATAGACAAACTGGTGAAATGACCTGGCAAATGGCAGATGTAATGCAATACATAAAATATTGGAATGAATCATTTTGTCAGGTTTAATGAGGGAAGTCAATATAAAGTGAACTGCACAATTTTAAAGATGGTACAGTAAAACAAATTATAGACTTGAGTATGCATGTAAGCACATCTTTTAATGTTAAGAGAAGTTGCAAAGGCACACTCAATCTTTATCCTTGTGAATAGACTCATGGAGTACCACAGCAAGAAACTTATGCTAAAAGTTAATAAATCACCAGTTAGGCCCTGGCTGAATTATTGCATCAAATTCCCGGAACCACACTGCAGGAAAGAGGTCAAGAGGGTGCAGAGGGTCCGAGTATGGTATCAGGACACGATATTAAGGTGATTGACACACAGCCTTAGAGGATATGAGGCAGTTTTATTTTATTCAGTGAGTTGTTCTGATCTGGAATCCACCAGCTGAAAGGGTGGTAGAAGCAGATTCAATAACAATTTTTAAAATCGGCCTGGATAATTGCTGACACAGCAGTGGGGACGGTGGTGATTGTGTGTATGTGTGTGTGTGTGTGTGTGTGTGTGTTTGTGTGTGCGTGCGTGCGTATGTTCGTGTGTGTGTGGGCGGGGGAGGAAATTGATTTACCGGGTGATGGAAAATAACAGGCAAATACATCTAATTGGAACGTTCTTTCAAATAACCAGAACAGATACGATGGGCCGAATGATTCTATTATTTTATTGCAACAGCAGCCCTTGAGACCTTATTTCATGTGGACAGTTGACATTCTGCCGTTTTTGATCCAAATGTTAATCTTTACTCGGATACATGCGACAGCAGGAAATAAAACATAAAGGGTATTTGAGAAACGTTTTGTTAACAATTTTTTTAGCAGAGAGTAATGCTCCGCTATGATCATAGGCCTCAACTGATTTATAGAGTCATAGAGTCGTGCAGCATAGAAACAGGCCCTTCGGCACACCGCTTCCATGCCGACCATAATGCCTATCTATACTAATCCCACCTGCCTACATTAATTCCATATCCCTCTATGCCTTGCTCATTGAAGTACCTGTCCAGATGCCTCTTAAATGTCGCTACTGTTCCTGCCTCCACCACATCCTCACGGACATCATTCCAGATACCCACAACACTTTGGGTGTAAGATTTACCCCTTTGATCACCTTTAAACCTCCTTCCTCTCTCCTTAAATCTATGCCCTCTAGTTCTAGTCACCCCTACCACGGGAAACAGACTCTGGCTATCTACCCTATCTATGCCTCTCATAATTTTATATATCTTTATCATATCCCCTCTCAGCCTCCTTCTCTTCAAGGAAAACAGACCCAGCCTATCCAATCTCTCTTTCTAACTCAAGCTCTCCAAACCAGGCAACATCCTTGTGAATCTAGTCTGCATCCTCTCTAGCTTAATCACATATTCCCTGGAGTGCGGCGACTAGAACTGCACATAATACTCCAAATGCGGCCTAACCAATGTGTTGTACAACTGTAACATGACGTCCCAACTCTTGTACTCAATGCCTTGGCCGTTGAAGGCAAGCATGCCATCCACCTTCTTCACCACCCCGTCTACCTGTGTTGTCACTTTCAGGGAACTATGTACTTGCACCCTAAGGTCTCACTGCTCAAGAACACTTCCCAGGGTCCTGCCATTCACTGTCTATGTCCTGCCCTGGTTTACTTCCCAAAATGCATCACTTCACACTTGCCTGCATTAAATTCAATTTGCCGATCCCTTGCCCACTTTCCCAGTTGATCTCTCTCCTGTTGTAATCTTAGACAACCTTATTCACTGTCCATCATACCACCAATTTTGGTGTCATCTGCAAACTTACTAATCATGCCCCTTACATTTTAATTAACAATTTACAAAATCATTGATTTTATTCCTATTTAATTTTTTGTTCATTGGTTCTCGACATATGGGTGACATTGGCAGGATCTGCAACCTTTGCACATCCCTCGTTACCGTGAGTAAATGGTGGTCCTTAATCTGGAACCGCTGCAGTCCTTATGGGCAAGGAGCTTTCACAATACAGTCACAGAAGGAATATCAGAGGGCTAGAGTGGATGGTCCTTGAAATACGGTACAGAGATTATGAGAAACGATGAGCCTGTCCCTGCAAGCAGTGCACAAAATTGGTGCTGCTTGATCATTTGCATGATTGAGCTGTGCAGCCAGGGCTGAGCTTGCTGCTTCGTGACTGCAAACCTCAACAAGTTCGGACCAGACCAGCAGTATGTAAAGCTAACCTGCACTACTTAGAGCCAAACTTTACTTTTTAAAGGTGATATATATTCGAGCGGCAGCAGGGGCTGGAACATTTTGGATAACATTTTGAAGACTGCAGGAAAGAACTGGCATGGTGCAATGGACAGGACGGCATACTCCCAGGTTTTAGAATGTTGCACTGGAGTTGCTGGTGTTGGAGGTGGACTGGAGGCGCATGGGGCCATGGAAGTTAATGCACCTGTGTGGCACCGAGGATCGAGATGCAGTGCAACAAGAAGTTTGAAGACTCGCACAAGTGGTCAAGCTCACAGAATGCATTGACATATGTCACTACCTAGCAACTACACAACCAGCCTCATGCACTACTCCACTCACCGCACCTCGTTCACTCGCTTCTGAACAATCTATATCAAATATGACTCAAAGTAAAGCTTAGCTACCCGACGAGAACCCAATCAAACCCGACTACATGTGTCGCGTTTGGTTTGGTTCGGGACGGGTCTACATTCTGTGTCCAGCATTCGGGCTTGGGTCGGGTCGGTCTGCACTGCTCTGTTTCGCTTCGGCAGCCTTGGTGACTGGAACATTGAGACCGTCTCTGCGGGAGATGGGACCCGTGAAGGCTGGACGAGTTGCAACTGAACAGAGCTGGGACTGAGTTCCTTGCGGCACGTTTTGCTAGTGCTGTTGGGAAGGCTTTAAAACAGTTTGGCGGGGGATGGGGACCTGAAGGGATAAAAAAGTAGAGGGAGTGGCAATTTTGGACAAGAAAGCTATTACAGCTGTGGGTGTGGGGGGGGGGGGGGGGTGGTGATATGTTGGAAGGTTCATGAAATGAGGGCTTATGGATTGAGCTAAGGACAAAACAAAAAGGGGCAATCACAGTGCTGGGAATGTACAACAGACCCCCAAACAGTCAGAGGGAGATAGAAGAGCAGATTTGGAGGCAACTCTCTGAGAAGTGTAAGAACAGAAGGGCAGTAAAGTGTAGGGGATTTTAACTACCCGCAAATAACTGAGATAGTTTACGTGTGAAAGGGGTTGAAGGAAGATAATTCTTTCAGTGCATTCAGGAGAACGTTTCTGGCCAGTATGAAACAAGACCAGTAAGAAAGAGTACAGTTGTAGACTAAGTTTTAGTAAATAAAGATGGACAGGTGGAAGGAGTGGCAGTGGGGATGATTGTTGGTAGTGATCAAAAGTCGGTCAGTTTTAACATAATTATCGAAAAGGACAGATATAGAACAGGGGTTAGATTTCTCAATTGCGGCAAGGTCAATTTTACTAAACTGAGGATTGATTTCGTGAATGTAGACTGGAAATAAGTACTTGAAGGTCGTTCAGTGTTTGAGCAGTGGGAGGCATTCAAAGGGGAGATTTAAGGGGTTCAGAGTAATCATGTTCCCACAAAGAATAAAGGATGAGATGGCGAAATCTAGAGCCCTATCGATGTCAAGGAGCTTACTGGGGAAGATACGGGCAAAAAGAAAAGCTTATGTCTGGCACCGACAACTTAATATTACAGAAAGCCATGAGGAATATACGAAGTGGAGGGGTGAAATCAAAAAGGAAATTAGGAAAGCAAAGAGAGGGCATGAAAAAATATTGGCAAGCAAAATCAAGGTGAACCCAAAGATGTATTATCAATATATTAAGAGTAAGAGGATAACGAAGGAGAGAGTAGGGGCCAATACATTACCAAAAAGGTAACCGATGTGAAGAGGCAAAAGATGTTAGTATGATTTGGATTGAATACTTTGCGTCAGTCTTCACAAAAGAGGGGGACGATGCAGATATTGTAGTTAAGGAGTAGGAGAATGAAGTATTGACTGTGATAAACATAGGGAGAGAGGAGGTATTGATAAGTTTAGCATCCTTGAAAGTTGATAAATCACCAGAGCTGGATGAAATGTACCTTAGGCTGTTAACAGAATCAAGAGGGAAAATAGTGGAAGGTCTGAGAATCATTTCCAGTCGTCCCTGGATACGGTTGTGGTGTCAGAGGATTGGAGAACTACTAATGTTGTACCTCTATCTAAAAAGGAAGCGAGGGATTGACCGAATAATTACAGGCCAGTCAATCTACGCTCAGTAGTGGACTTGGAATATATTCTGAGAGACAGGATAAACTGTCATTTGAAAAGGCACAGGTTCCGCAAGGATAGGCAGCATGGATTTGATATGGGAATATCTTGTTTGACCAACTCGATCGAATTTTTTGAAGAAGTAGCAAGGAAGATTGATTAGGGCAATGCAGTTGATATGGTCTACATGGCACTTCGCAAAGCTTTTCATAAGGTGCCACATGGTAGATCGGTTAAAAGCAATAAATTCCCATGGGACCCAGGGAAATGAAGCAAGGTTGATACAAAATTAGCTCAGTGGCAGGAAACAAATGGTAATGTTTATGGTTGATTTTAATGACTGGAGGCCTGTTTCATGTGACATTCCTCAGGGCTCAGTACTGGGTCCCTTGCTTTTTGTGGTATATATTAACGATGTGGACGTAAATCAGAGGGTTAGATAGGGTGGATAGTGAGAGTCTTTTTCCTCGGATGGTGATGGCAAACACGAGGAGACATAGCTTTAAGTTGAGGGGTGATAGATATAGGACAGATGTCAGAGGTAGTTTCTTTACTCAAAGAGTAGTAGGGGCATGGAACGCCCTGCCCACAACAGGAGTAGACTCGCCAACTTTAAGGGCATTTAAGTGGTCATTGGATAGACATATGGATGAAAATGGAATAGTGTAGGTCAGATGGTTTCACAGGTCGGCGCAACATCGAGGGCCGAAGGGCTTGTAAAGCGCTGTAATGTTCTATGTAAATGTAGGGTGCATGATGAAAAGTTCGCAGATGACACCAAGATTGGCCGGGAGGCAGAGAGCGAACAGGATAGCTATAGGATGCAAGAAGATATTGATGGATAGTTCAGATGAGTTGAAATTGGGAAATGGAACTCAACCTGGTGAATTGCGAGGTGATGCATTTGAGGAGTACTAACAAGGCAAAGGACTACAGGATTAAAGGGAAAATACTGAAAAGAGTACAGGACGGGAGGGACCATGGGGTGAATGTCCACCGATGCCTGAAGGTAGCAGGACAGGTGGATTACCTGGTTAATGAGGCAGGTGGAATCATTTCCTTCTTTGCCAAGATATGGAAATGTGCAGAAGTAACAGGGTTGTTGTCATGGGTGACTTCAACTTCCCTAATATTAATTGGAACTCCTTAGTGCAAATAGTTTGGATGGAGCAGTTTTTGTCAGGTGTGTCCAGAAGGTTTCCTGACTCAATATGGCGATCGGCCGACGAGGGGGAGGCTATGTTGGACTTGGTGCTTGGCAACAAACCAGACCAGGTGGCAGATATCTCGGTGGGAGAGCATTTCGGTGATAGTGATCACAACTCCCTGACCTTTACTATAGTCATGGAGAGGGACAGGAGCAGACGGAATGGGAAAAAATTTAATTGGGGGAGGGTGAATTACAATGCTATTATGCAGGAACTGGGGAGCATAAACTGGGAACAGATGTTCTCAGCGAAATGCACCACAGAAATGTGGAGGTTGTTTAGGACGCACTTGCTGCGACTGTTGGAGAGGTTTGTCCCGATGAGGCAAGGAAGGGATGGTAGGCTGAAGGAAACTTGGATGACAAGAGATGTGGAACAGCTAGTCAAGAGGAAGAGGGAAGCTTACTTAAGGTTGAGGAAGCAAGGATAAGACAGGGCTCTAATGGGTTACAAGGTAGCCAGGAAGGAACTGAAGAATGGACTTAGGAGAGCTAGAAGGGGACATGAAAAAGTCTTGACGGGTAAGATTAAGGAAAATCCCAAGGCGTTCTACACTTATGTGAGGAACAAGAGGATGGCCAGAGTGAGGGTAGGGCCGATCAGGGATAGTGGAGGGAACCTGTGCCTGGAGTCGGAGGAGGTATGGGAGATCCTCCATGAATACTTTGCTTCAGTATTCACCAGTGAGAGGGACCAGGTCGTTTGTGAGGACAGCGTGAAACAGGCTGATATGCTCGAACAGGTTGAGGTTAAGAGGGAGGATGTGCTGGAAAGTTTGGATGATATGAGGACAGATAAGTCCCCGGGGCCAGACGGGATATAACCAAGGATATTACGGGAAGCGAGGGAAGAGATTACTGCGCCTTTGGCAACGAGCTTTGCCACCTCACTGTCCACTGGAGTAGTACCGAATGATTGGAGGGTGGCAAATGTTGTTCTCTTGTTCCAGAAAGGGAATAGGGATAACCCTGGTAATTATAGACCAGTCAGTCTTATGTCGGTAGTGGGCAAATTAATGGAGAGGATTCTGAGAGACAGGATTTATGATTATTTGGAAAAGCATGGTTTGATTACAGACAGTCAGCATGGCTTTGTGAAGGGCAGGTCACGCCTCACAAGCCTTATTGAATTCTTTGAAGATGTGACAAAACACATTGATGAAGGAAGAGCAGTGGATGTGGTGTATATGGAATTTAGCAAGGCGTTTGATAAGGTTCTCCATGGTAGACTCATTCAGAAAGTGAGGAGGCATGGGATACAGGGAAAGTTGACTGTCCGGATACAGCATTGGCTGGTCCATAGAAGTCAGAGGCTGGTAGTCGATGGAAAGTATTCACCATGGAGCTCGGTGATCAGTGGTGTTCCGCAGGGATCTGTTCTTCCACCTCTACCCTTTGTGATCTTTATAAATTACTTGGATGAGGAAGTGGAAGGCTGGGTTAGCAAATTTGCCGATGACACGAAGATTTCTTGAGTTGTGGATAGTGTGGAAGGCTGTTGTAGGTTGCAACGGGACATTGGCAGGATGCAGAGCTGGGCTGAGAAGTGGCAGATGGAGTTCAACCTGGAAAAGTGTGTAGTGATTCATTTTGGAAGGTCGAATTTGAATGCAGAATACAAGCTAAAAGACAGGATTCTTGGTAGCGTGGAGGAACAGAGGGGTCGGGGTATCCATGTCCATAGATCGCTCAAAGTTGCCACCCAATTTGATAGGGTTGTTAAGAAGGCGTATGGTTTGTTGACTTTCATTAACAGGGGGATTGAGTTTAAGAACCACGAGGTTATGCTGCAGCTCTATAAGGCCCTGGTTCGACCACACTTGGAACATTGTGTTCAGTTCTGGTCGTCTCATTATAGGAAGGATGTGGAAGCTTTAGAGAGGGTGCACAAGAGATTTACCAGGATGCTGCCTGGACTGGAGAGCATGTCTTACGAAGAAAGATTGAGGGAGCTAGTGCTTTTCTCATTGGAGCGAAGAAGGATGAAGGGGACTTGATAGAGGTGTACAAGATGATGAGAGGCTTAGCCAGAGACTTTTCCCCAGGGCGGGAAGGGCTATCACCAGGGGAAATAATTTTAAGGTGATTGGAGGAAGGTTTTGGGGAGATGTCACAGGTCGGTTCTTTGCACAGAGAGTGGTGGGTGCGTGGAATGCGCTGCCAGTGGTTCTAGTAGAAGCAGATACATTGGGAACATTTTAGCGACTCTTGTATACGTACATGGATGATCGTAGAATGAAGGGTAGGTAGCTAGTTTGATCTTAGAGAAGATTAAAGGTTCGGCACAACATCGTGGGCCGAAAGGGCTGTACTGTCCTGCACTGTTCTATGTTCTATGTTCTATGTTCTATTTTCTATTCAGCATAAAAGTGCAGGGAGCTTATGCTGGAGTTATATAACTCATTGCTTTGGCCACAACCTGTATATTGTGTGCATTTCCGGTCACCTCGTTGCAGTTAGGATGCACTTGCACTCGAAATGATACGGAGCAGATTCATCAGGACGTTGCGTACTGGAAAAGATGTAGCTCCGAGGAATGGTTGGATAGACAGGGCTGGTTCTTCTTGGAGCAGAGAAGACTGAGGGATGATCTGGATAAAATGCATAAAGTTGTGAGTGGCCTGGATAAAGTGGAGGTGTTCGGCCTTGCAGAGAGGTCAGTGACGAGGGGGCATAGATTTAAAGTGATTGTTAGAATAATTAGAGGGTGGATGAGGAAACTACTTTTCACTCAGTGGGTGGTGGGGCTCTGGAATGCACTGTCTGAAAGTGTAGTTGAGGCAGGAACCCTCAACGCATTCAAAATTAGTCTGCATATGCACCTCGAGTGTTGTAATCTGCAGGGCTACGGACCCAATACTGGAAGGTGGGATTTGAATGAGTGGATTGTTCTGCAGCTGGCACTGACACGAAGGGCCAAGTGGCCTCTTTCTGTGCCTTAAACCCCCTTTGATTCGATGATTCTCGACTCTCACGTGATATTATCAAGAGATCTAAAAGTTGGAGGGTCGTGTGTCTGTCTTAAAACCATTGTCTATCTTCCCATGAATGATCCCAATGCCGCGGGTAGTGGGCCGACTATCAAACGTGGTTTTCTTGAAAAAAGACGTTTGGAGGCAAGGATGCAAATAACTCCAAGAAAAACCGGGGACGGGGGTTCGACGGGAGCCGAGCGGGACGGGGGTGGGTGGGAGCGAATCGGGCCGAGAAGGGTGCGAGCCAGCGGAGCAGCCAGAAAGAGCTGATCGGCCAGAGAGAGCAGCCAGGGGGCAGTAGAGCGGCCGGAGAGTGCAGCAAGCGGGAGGAGAAGAGCAGCCGAAAGAGCGGAGCAGCGGGACAGAGCAGCGATGGAAACATCGGAGCAGTCAGAGAGTGCAGCGAGGGGGAGCGTGGAGCTTGAGGCATGGGTGAATATCCGTTGGCGTTGCATTGCTGTACACGTAAAGTGCATGCGCAGTGTGCGACCAGGCGGGTTGCCTGAAGTTGCATACGTCACGCGATGATGAGTCCACTCATGAATTATTCTGAGGATTAAGTAAAGTTAGTCAATTTAAGACACCATTCCAAGAACCTACAATTCCCCAAAGGACAAAATCAACTTCCTTAATCTCATTTTTGTTGTTGAGCGCTCTTTCCATTCTCTATCTCATGAATGGTGCGATCTGCACAAATTTTACATTTTCTTACCTTCTAAAATATCATAACTCCAAATGACTACTGATGTTGAAGAATGCTATTATCTGCTGAAACTTCATTGACACTCCTCAGATTGAAGACAGTCACCCCACCTGCACATCACCTCACTCGATGACAGTCATTATCCTTTCACAGGAATGCTGTTAATTCCTAAACTGCACGCTGGCTTATTATTTACCTCAGATACCCCTTTACGGTTGATAGGAAATGAACCAAATTATACTGATTTTTAAAAAATCTAAGTTTCTCAAATTCAAATAATGGTGTCGCTAGTTGACAATATCTTTCATTCATTTATCTTAAAAAAAAGTTTTCCTTCAATACTGAGCAACCACCTGGACGGTATTTCCATCAACGATTTTGAAAATTATGTATGTTTATACCCATTTAAACTCAGATAGATTTCCTTTTGAGTACTTGGAATAGCAACTCATAATAATTTCTTTATTATTGATTTAAATGTCATAAACAATTATTTCCATGTTTAGTGGCTTCAGATGAATTCATCAGAGACAATAATGTCTACAGTTGTTATGGAAGCTGTCTGCAAATAATTGCAAAGACTTTCTCTGGAAAAATAATAAATAGAAACAAATGGATGAATGAATTAATGACAATTCCTGCCTTTTTTTTAAAAAAAGAAGGCCAAGCCTTCAGATCAAGATATCACCATGCTGTCATAAATGTTGCAAAAGTCTTAAAGTGCTGAAGTCGATTAATCTCTGTGAACATATGTTCCACTTATTTAGAGAAACGAAGAACTCAAGGTCCATTCGGCTTGGAGCCAGATGAGTTAATTCAATCCAGATATCTGTGGCAATTTAGAAACAGCAATTATCACAAAATCCCATTTATATCTCACAAAAAATGCCATTCAGCAAATTGTTAAGTTGCGAGCGGAAAGGGTTAACCCTACTAGTTTTAAAGAGGTGAAGCAAAAGTTCTCTGGATGTAATGACATCCCACCTCTCTTTCTAAAAGCAAAGGACAAAGAAACACATGTTCAAACCAATTCTAACCACTTTTTAACGAGGGAGAATCCTGAAGAGACAACATGCTTTTTCCTTGAAAAAGCCGCTCTGAGACATCCTTGACCCTAGCACCACGGAGGCAACACACAATCCTGGAGCCTCGTTTGCGGCCACAGAAACGCCTGTCTGTTCGCCTTACAATTGAATCTCCTATCACTATGGATCTCCCATTCTTTTTCCTGCCCTGCTGTACAGCAGCGCCATCCGTGATGCCACGAAATTGGCTGCTGCTGCTATCCCTGAGAGACCAACCCAGCGACAGTATCCAAAACGGTATGTCAATTTGACAGGGGATGGCCACAGGGGACTCCTGCACAACCTGCCTGCGTCTACTACTCCTCCTGGTGGACAGCCATCCCTCTTCTGCCTGTGCAGCCATTACCTACGGTGTGACCAGCTCGCTGAACATGCTATCCACTGCGTCCTCAGCACTATGGTCCTCACTGGATGCAGGGGTGCGGTGCTTAAGGATTGGAGAATTGCTAAATTGTACCTCTGATGAAAATCGGAGTGAAGAATAGACCTAATATTCACAGGCCAGTTAGCTTAAGCTCAGTCGTGGGCAAATTATTGGAATCTATTCTGAGAGACAGGATAAACTGTCACTTAGATAGGCACAGGTTAATTTAGGATAGTCAGTATGGAATTGTTAAGGGAAGATCTTGTTGGACCAACTTGATCACATTTTTTGAAGCAGTAGAAAGGAAGATAGATGAGGGTGGGCAGCTGATGTGGTCAACATAGAATTTAACAAGGCTTTTGACAAGGTCCCACATGGCACACTGGTTAAAGGAATAATATCCCCATGAGATTCAGGGAAATGCAGCAAGGTGGCTACAAAATTGGCTCAGTGGCAGGAATCAAATTGTAATTGTTGACGGATGTTTTAGCGACAGGAAGGCTCTTTCCAGTGACGTCCCGCAGAGCTCAGTACTGGGTCCCCTGCTTTTTCTGGTGTATATTAATGATTGGACGTTAATGTACGGATCATGATCAATAAGTTTGCGTACGACAAGAAGATTGGCCCTGTGGTAGATATCGAGGAGAGTAACTTCAGGCGGCAGGAAGATATTAATGGTCTGCTCAGATGGGCAGAAGAAGTGGTAAACGGAATTCAACTTGAAGAAGTGTGAGGTGGTGTATTTAGTGAGGTCAAACACGGCAAAGGAATACATGATTAAAGAGAAAATACTGAGAAGTGTAGCGGAAGTGAGGGACCTTGGAGTCAATGTCCATAGGACACTGAAGGTAGCAGGACAGGATCGATAAGGTGGTTCAGAAGGCATATGGAAATCCTTCCTTTATTAGTAGTGGTTTAGAATATAAGAGCAGGGAGATTATCCTGGAACTGTGTAACTCATTGGTTATGCCGCAACTTGAGAACTTTGTGCAGCTCCAGTCACCTCATTACAGAAAGGATGTAATTGCACGAGACAGGGTACAGAGGAGATTTATGAGGATCTTGCCAGGACTGGAAAAATGCAGGTCGGAGGAAAGATTGGATAGGCTGTGGTTATTCTCCTTGGAACAGAGAAGGCTGTGAGGAGATCTGATTGAAATGTACAAAATCTTGAGGAGCCTGGATAGAGTGGAGGTGAAGGATTTATTCACCTTAGCTGAGAGGTCAGTGACGAGGGGGCATACCTTTAAACTGATTGCTAGAAAAATAGAGGGGAGATTAAGGAAACAATCTTTTCACCCAGAGGGTGGTAGGGATCTGGACCTCACTGCCTGAAAGGGTGGTTGAGGCAGAGACTCTCGACTTATTGAAAATGAGTCTGGATATGAACCTCAGCTACCATTATCTGCAGGGCTAAGAACTAAATGTTGGAAGGTGGGATTGGAATTGGTGGATCCTTTTCCAGCTGGCACAGACACGATGGTTCAAAGTGGCCTCTTTTTGTGCCTTAAACATTTTATGTTCCTTTGATTCTATGGTTCTTGGAAGCTTAAAATAATAAATTATTCCTCTTTTCCGCTGATATTTGTTCTATGCTTTTTACCAATCATTTTCCTCGTAATTCAAATGACATCTGGTTCACAGGTCTTGCGGATCTCGGTCTGGTTGTTTCCGTTAGCATTTCCCTTCCCTGAATGTAAAAAGTTGGTCAGACTAATCAGAGCAAGATTCCAATCAAATTCACGATCAGTCATTTCGTATTAGCTTTTATCAACGTCTGGCCCCAAGTTGCACCCTTGTATGTTTTGGGGTTTTGAGGCGTAAAACACATTTATTTAAAAAGTCTCAGTTCTGAATTTTCAACTTATTACAATGGGCTACTTATGAATCCAGTATAATTTATTAAGCAACATGTTATAAATACATAACAAAAAAACACTGAAGACAATATGGAAGTTTCTTACCCTTCAAGGCCAGGATTCCTTGAATGTTGCCAGCACAGGCGATCCACCCAGGTCCCTCTGCCTGTCAATACTCCGAAGGGTTCTGCCATTTACTGTATATTTCCCACCTGTATTTGATCTTCCAAAATGCATTACCTCGCATTTGTCCGGATTAAACTCCATCTGCCATTTCTCTGTCCAAGTTTCCAACCGATCTATATCCTGCTGTATCGTCTGACAATCCTCATCACTATCAGCAACTCCACCAACATTTGTGTCGTCCGCAAACTGACCAATCAGACCAGCTACATTTTCCTCCAAATCATTTATATATACTACAAACAGCAAAGGTCGCAGCACTGATCCCTGTGGAACACCACTAGTCACTGCACTTCATTCAGAAAAGTACCATTCCATTGCTACCCTCTGTCTTCTATGACCGAGCCAGTTCTGTATCCAACTTGCCAGCTCACCTCTGATCCCGTGTGACTTCATATTTTGCACCAGTCTGCCATGCGGGACCTTGTGAAAAGCTTTACTGAAGTCCATATGGACAACATCCACTCCCCTTCCTTCTTCAATCATCTTCGTCACTTCCTCAAAAAACTCAATCAAGTTAGTATATCTTGGAAGATGTTAGAGCTGCAGGAGGTTACCGAGTTAGAGAGGCGGCGAGAAAATCGAAGGAATGTAAAACAAGGATGGCATTTTTATCATCGAGGCGTTGCTGGTCAGGGAGCCAATGTAGGCCAGCGATCACCACGGTGATCGGAGAACGGGACTTGGTATCAGTTAAGACAAAGGCCGCAGAGATTTGGATGATTCAAGTTTATGGAAGGAAGAATGTGGGAAGCCATTCAGGTGTGCATTGGAATATTCAAGTCTGCAGGTAACAATGGCATGGATGAAGATTGCAGCAGCAGATGAGTTGATCAAGGGGCCGAGTTGAGTAACGGACAGAAGTTGAAATCGGTGGTCTTAATGATGGTGCGGTTCTGTGCTCTGATCCTCATCTCAAAGTCAAATATGACATTGATGCTGCGCACAGTGTTGTTCAACTCAGACAGTTGCCAGGGAGGGGGTTGGATTTGATAGCCAGGGGACGATATTTGTGCCAAGGGAAAAACACAACGGTCACTCTTCCCAATCTGTGACTGGAGGAAATGTCTCTTCATCATGGATGCTCAGACAAGCAGTCTGAGAAATTAGAGGCTGTCGAGGAGTTGAGAGAGATGAATTTGGTAATGTAGAGCCGGGTGTAGTCGACAGAAATGTGGAAGTTGATGTTGTACTTTGGATGATGTCTTTGAGGCGCAGCATGCAAATGAGAAATATAAGTGGGTAAAATATAGATCCATGGGGGACACCAGAGGTAAAAGTGTTGGAGCAGGAAGAGAAACCACTGCAGGCAATTCTCAGGCTGTGATTAGATCGGTAAGAATGGAACGGGTTGAGAACAGTCGCAGCCATCTGGATTTTCACATTACTCTTGCGTTGTTCTCTTAATGTAATATTTCACTGGTGTAGCTCCCTTTAACGTTGTTCTATCAGAATTTTCCACATTCTTCGTTTTTTTCCTCAATTCCTTTTTTTCCTTAACTCAATTTCTGTAAAATGCAATTCATTAACGGTGATTTGTACATTTGAACGGCCCTCATTGCAACATCAGATGAGTTTTGTGTACGGAACTAGATACAATTAGCAAAGACAACATCAAGCCTGGAATTCGTGCCAAGCAGCAGGGACTACGGCTGTTTCCTGGTTTGGTTTATTGTTAATTTGCTCTTTCTCTCTCTTAGAGTGAACTTGCTGACGATTGTGATCCTGTCCAGAGGGAAGTGCCGTCTCACCAAATATGGCACTCATTATTTGGTGGCCACGACATGGTGCACCTAATGGTGGCATTCATTGAAATCAAACTGAAGTGAATTAACAGTACTTACTTGCTGATAAATGTCTTTTTCATCAGTTCCATAGGCGCCATGAAACTTGTCAAAAAATTGCAGCAATAAAAACAAGAAATGATGGAAATACTCAACAGGTTTGACAGCATCTGCGGAAAGAGAAGCAGAGTTAACCGTTCAAGTCAGTGACCCTTCTTCAGAATTAGCAGATATTAGAAATGTGAAAGGTTTTAAGCAAGTCAAGGGGGGGTGGGGCAAAAGGTAACAAAAGAGAAGGTGTAGATAGGACGAGGTCACAGAGAATAACTGACCAGAGGTCACGGAGCAAAGGCAAAAAATATGTTAATGGTGTGTTAAAAGGTAGGGTGTTCATGGACTGAAAACTAAACAGCCACAAGCACAAATATTAAAAAAACAGTAGGTAGGCAAACTGAACAAACTAAGATCAAATAAAATAATATAAACACAAAAAAGATTTTTAAAAGAGAGAAGAAAAAAAAACTAAATAAAAAGTAAAATGGGGGCCCGTCATGCTCTGAAATTATTTAACTCAATGTTCAGTCCAACAGGCTGTCGTGTGCCTAATCGGTAAATGAGATGCTGTTCCTCGAGCTTGCGTTGATGCTCACTGGAACACTGCAGCAATCCCAAGACAGAGATGTGAGCATGAGAGCAGTGGTGTGTGTTGCAATGACAAGCAACTGGACACCCGGGGTCATGCTTTCGGACTGAGTGGAGGTGTTCCACAAAGCGTTCATCCAGTCTGCGTTTGGCTTCCTTAATGTAGAGGAGACCACATTGTGAGCAGCGAAAACAGTATACTACGTAGACAGAAGTACAAATAAATCGCTGCTTCAGCTGAAAGGAGTTTTTGCGGCCTGGGATAGTGAGGAGAGAGTAGGAAAATGGGCAGGTATTATACCTCCTGCGATTGCACAGGAAAGTGCCATGAGAATGGGACGAGGTGATGGGGGTAATGGAGGAGTGGACCAGGCTATCGCAGAGAGAAAGAGCGATCACTTCAGAATGCTGAAAGGTGAAGGGAGGGGAAGATGCGTTTGGCAGTGGCATCACATCGGAGGTGGCAGAAATGGCGGAGGATGATCCTTTGGATATGGTGGCTGATGGGTGGAAACTGAGGACAAGGGGAACACTGTCGCAGTTCTGGAAGGATGGGGAAGGGGCGAGGGTAGGGTACGGGAAATGGACCAGACACTGTCGAGGACCCTGTCAAACACAGTTGTGGGGAGGTAATCCTCGGTTGAGGAAAAAGGAAGACATATCAGAAGCGCTGATATGGAAGGTAGCATCATCAGAGCAGATGCGTCGGAGATGGAAAAACTGGGAAAATGAAATAGAATCCTTACAGGAGGCAGGGTGTGAAGAAGTGTAGTCGAAGTAGCTGTGGGTGTCGGTGGGCTTCTAACGTACACTAGTAGACAGCCTATCTCCAGAGATAGAGATAGAGAAGTCGAGGAAGGGAAGTGTCAGAGATGGACCATGTAAACCTGAGAGAAGCAAGGTTGATAAAGTTATCCAGTTCGGGGAGGGAGCAGGAAACGGCACCGATAAAGTCATCAAAGTACCGGAAAAATACTTGAGAGAGGGAGCCTGAGTTGGACTGGAACAACATATGTTCGACATATCCCACTAAAAGGCAGGCATAACTAGGATCCATGCGGTTCCCCACAGCAACACCTTTTACTTGAAAGAAGTGAGTGGAGTTGAAGGAGAAGTTGTTCGATGTGAAAGCTAATTCAGTCAGGCAGAGGAGGGTGGTGGTGGATAGGAATTGGTTGGGCCTCTATTCAAGGAAGAAACGGAGAGTCCTCAAATCGCCCTGGTGGGGGTGGAGGTGTAGAGAGATTGAACGTCCATAGTGAAAAGGGGGCGGTTGGGGCCAGGATACTGGAAATTGTAAAAATGACATATGGCCTCAGAAGAGTCTCAGATGTAGGTCAGAAGAGTCGGGACCAGTGGAGAATGGATAGAGGTAAGATAGGAAGAAATCAGTTCATTGGGGCAGGAGCAACCTGACACAATGGTTCTGCTAGGGATGTCCTGCTTGTGGATTTTGGGAAGGAGGTAGAAGTGGGCTGTCCAGGATTTCGGGATGATGAGGTTGGAAGATGTCAGTGATTGTCTTGTGGACAGTCGCTTGATGTTCGGTGATGGGGTCATGGTTCAGTGGAGGTAGGTAGAAGCATCTGCAAGTTGGCGCTGAGCCTCTACAAGGCAGATGTCGGTATGTCATACAATAACAGCACCACCCTTGCTTGCAGGTTTGATGAAAATGTCGAGGTTAGACCTGAGAGAACGGAATGTCTCAAGTTCAGAGGAGGACAGGTTAGAGTGAGTCAGGGGGGCAGAGAAATTGAGATGACCAATGCCTCGCCAACAGATTTCAATGAAAAGATCAAGAGCGGGTAAGAGGTTGGGGGAGGGATCCAAGTAGAGGGAGAATGCTGGAGGTGGGTGAATGGGTCTGCTGATCGGTTGGGGGCGGGCTGGGGGTTCTCCTGGTCAAAGAAGTGAGCTCCGAGGCGCAGGCGATGGAAGATCAGCTCAACGTTATGTCGAGTGCGAGATTCATTGAGGTGGGGCGTAAGGGGATAAAACGGAGTACTTTGCTGAGTACAGAACCTTCGGCGTCAGAGAGCGAGAGATCAGAGGCATATTTATCCGTGGCGGATGGGTGGTTTGACAGAATTTTAACGCATTTACAGCCGAACCTTTTCATCCTGTTGTTCAATGCGCTCACTGTCCAACATATTCCTACGTCCAATATATTCCGGCAGGGCACTGCTACGCTGCATGGATGACTAAAATGATCCAGACAGCAAGAACTGGAAGAGATCAATGATCTTGCTCTTTACTATGTCTGGTAATTCCGCTATTCACTGGGTGGCATCTGTTGCGCATTGCCTGAGGTGGTGGGTGTGGGGGACCACAATTATACAAACAATACGACAGTAACCCAACATACATCACCAAGCAAACGGGATGCCTGCTGCAGCTTGTCAGCTGTTGTAACAACACATGTATCTGTGGACTGACACCGGGAACGTTCACGGAAGAGTTGAAGAATGGGATGAAACATCTGTTTACACTGAATCGGAGATTGGGAACAAAGCAAACAATTGATCAGAATGCTGCACCAAGCTGTGTGAATTGCAATCCAGACTATAACACCTCATTTTCATATATATTCCGTAACACCACGATAGCAGGTGATGGGAGGAAACAGGCTGACTCTCTTGAGAGTGAGAGCTGGCCAATGAACCAGCTCAGAAGCAGAGTGCAGCTGCATTGGGTCTGCCCCCACACTTGATATAAAATAGAAAGAAAGAAGACAGGTAAGGCAAATACAACAAAAATGTCTAATTCAGAAAAAAAGGAATAAAAAGAATGGAAATTCATCTGGTCACTTTAGAGCAGGTAATAATAATCTGGATTCAACCAGATCTTGTAAATGTCAAGTGTACAAATGTAATGTACACTGGACCACATCGGTTAAATATGAAACCATGAGCAATAATGCATACTGGATCATATCTGTTATATGTGAATCATAGAATCATGTAAAGTTCAAGGACAGAAAGAGGCAACTTGGTACATCATGTCTGTGTTAGGGAAAAAGATCCACCTATTCTAATCCCACCTTCCAGTACGCGGTCCGTAGCCCTGCAGATTATGGCACTTGAGATGAATATCCGGACTCCTTTTGAATATGTTGAGTGGATCTGCCTCAACTATCCTTTCAGGCAATGAGATCCAGACAAACACCACCCTCTGGGTGAAAAAGGGTTTCCCTCATCTCCCCACTAATTTGTGTACCAATCACGTTAAATCGATGCCTGCTCGTCACTGGCCTTTCTGCTCAGGTGAATAAATCCTTCTCCTCCAATCTATCCAGGCCCACACAATTTTGCAAATTTCATCAGATCTAAATTTCATCAGATCTCCCCTCAGACTGCTCTGCTTCAAGGAGAACAACCCCAGCCCATCCAATCTTTCCACATAGTTGCATTTTTCAAGTCCTGGCAACATCCTCGAAAACCTCCTCTGTACCCTCTCCAGTGCAATTACAACCTTCCTGTAATGAGGAGACCAGAATTGCACACAATACTAAAGGCGTGGCCTAACCAATGAGTCAGACAGTTCCAGAAAAACCTTGCTGCTCTTGTATTCTATACCTCGTCTAACAAAGGAAAGGATTCCATATGCCTTCGTAACCAGCTTATCGACCTGTTCAGCGACCTTCAAAGGTCTGTGGACATTGACTTCCTCTACACCTGTCAGTATTTTCTCATTCATTGTGTATTCCTTTGCCTTGTTTGACCTCCCCAAATGCATCACCTCACACTTCTCCAAGTTGAATTTTTTCTAACCCATCTGACCAGACCATCAATATCTTCCTGCAGCCTACAGATGTTCTTCTCGATATCTCCCAACCATTGTGTCGTCCGCAAACGTTTTGATCATGCCCCCTACATGTACGTCCAAATCGTTTATATACACCACAAAAGCATGGGACCCTGAACAGAGTCCTGCAGAACGGCGCTGGAACTGGAAACAGCCCTCCAGTCGTTAAAACAGCCGTCAACAATTAACATTTGTTTCCTGCCACTGAGCCAAATTTGTATCCACATTGCTGCATTTCCCTGCATTCCATGGGATTTTACTTTTTTAACCAGTCTGCCATGTGGGACCTTGTCTAAAGCCTTGCCGAAAATCCGTGTAGACCACATGAACTGCACTAACCTCATCTACTTTTCTTGTGACATCTTCAAAAATTTCGATCAATTTGTTGAAACAAGATCTTCCCTTAACAAATCCATGCTGACTATCCTTGATTATCCTATGCCTTTCTAATGAAAGTTGATCCTGTTTCTCACAATAGATGCCAGTAATTTGACCACTATTGAGATTAGAATTACTGGCCTGTAATTATTCGCTCCATTTTTAAACAGAGGTACAACATTAGCAATCCTCCAATCCTCCGGCACCACAACTGTATCCAGTGAGGACTGAGGAATGATAGTCAGACCATCACTATTTCCTATCTTGCTTCTTTTAACAGCCTGGGCTACATTTCATCCGGCCCTGATGATTCATCAACTTTCAAGGATACTAATCCCATTAATACTTCCTCTCTCCCTATGTTTATCACATCCAATAATTCACACTACTCCTCCTTAACTACAATACCTGCATCGTCCCCCTCTTTTGTGAAGAGAGACGCAACGTATATATTAATAACCATACCACTATCTTCTGCTCCTGCACTTAGGTTATCTTTTTGGTCTTTTGTGGGCCCTATTCCCTCCTTCATTATCTTCTTCCTCTTCATGTATCGATAAAACATATTTGGGTTGATCTTAATCTGCTTGCCAATATTCTTTCATGCACATTCTTTGCTTTCCTTATTTCCATTTTGATTTAATCTCTACACTTTCTATACTCCCCTCGCCTTTCTGTAGTTTTGAGTTCTCGGCGTCGGACATAAGCTTTTCTTTTCCACCTTAGCTCTGGGCTCCTTGACATCCATGGGGTGTGTGGGGGGGGGGGCGGTGGGCGGGAAGGTTTGGCCGTCTCACCCTTTTTATTTGTGGGGACAGGTTTACGCTGAACCCCTTGAATCTCCCCTTTGAATGCCTCCCACTGTTCTGACACTGATTTACCTTCACATAGCTGTTTCCAAACCACTTTCGCTAAATCACTTCTCAGTTTAGTAAAATTGGCCTTGCCCCAACTGAGAACTCTAACTCCTGTTCTGTCGCTGTCCTTTTCCACAGTTCGGTTAAAAGTGACTGAATTGTGATCATTACCACCAAAATGCTCTCCCACTGCCACGCTTTCCACCTGCCCATCTTCATTTCCGAAAACTAAGTCTAAAACTGCTCTCTCTCTTTCTGGACTTGCTGCAAATTGCGCAAAAAGTTTCTTCTGAATGCACCTCAATAATTCTGCTCGCTCAATTCCTTTCACACTAAAACTATCCCAGTTAATATTGGTGCAGTTATTGTCCCCTACTATTAATGCCCTATTGCTCTTGCACTTCTCAGAGATTTCCGACAAAGCTGCTCTTCTATCTCCAGCTGACTGTTTGGGATGACTATAGTACACTCCCAGCAGTGGGATTGCACCTTTTTTGTTCCTTAGCTAAATCCATATGGCGTGATTTGATGAACTTTCCAAAATATTATCCCTCTTCGCAGCTCAATAGTTTTCATGACCAAAATTGCCACTCTCCCTCCTTGCCTATCCTCCTCCCTGTGCATCTGAAATCCCTGCAACCAGGAACGTTGAGCTGCCATTCCTGTCCCTCCTTAAGCCATGCTTCTATAATACCTATGATATCATACTGCCACGTGTCTATCTGTGCCCTCAGCTCATCTGCTTTATTTTCGATACTACCTGTATTGAAATAGATACACTTGAGCACTGCCAAACTCTTTTATTATTGTCTAACTGTCGTTTGCTCTGTCTTCCAGACTCATCCAGTAATTTGCTGCCTTCCATTTTCATTTCTGAACTTTCTGTCTTCAATTTTCATTTCTGTCTGCAT
Source organism: Heterodontus francisci (assembly GCF_036365525.1). Taxonomy (NCBI): domain Eukaryota; kingdom Metazoa; phylum Chordata; class Chondrichthyes; order Heterodontiformes; family Heterodontidae; genus Heterodontus; species Heterodontus francisci. The sequence continues at coordinate 125,279 of NW_027141790.1, forward strand.
TTAATAATAATGCACACAGAACCACGAGTGGTAAATGTGATGAATATATTAGTAATATAGACAGCACGACATCGAGTAAATGTGAAACATTTAATAATATTGCACACAGGATCACAGCTAATTGTTACAAAACATTTAATAATAATACACTCTGGGACTTACCTGGCAAATGTGAACCATTTAATAATAATGCACACAGCACCACAAGTGGTAAATGTGAACCATTTAATAACAATGCACATTGGACCATACATGGTAAATGTGTTGAATAAATTAGCATACAGACAGCCCGACATCTGGTAAATGTGAAACATTTAATAATATTGCACACTGGACCTCAGCTAATTGTTACAAAACATTTAATAATAATACAGTCTGGGACATACCTGGTAAATGTGAAACATTGAATAATCTGCACACGGGACCACATGTGATTAATATGATGAATATATTCGTAATGCAGACTGGACTACCTCTCGTAAATCTGATAACTTTAGTGATATGCACACTGCATCACTTCTAATAAATGTGAACCATTTAATAATATTGCACACTGGACCACATTTAGTTATTATGAAAAAATATTATAATACATACACTCTGTGCCATATCTGGTATATGTGAATCATTTAATAATAATTCAAATGGATCAAAATTTGATAATTGTAAATAATGCACACTGGTAAATAATCCATACGTTTTAAATATCAACTGTTCAAAAATAATGGAAATTGGAACACACGTGGAAAATCTGAATTGTTCAGTAATTTTAAGTATTTCATGGGGTGTGGGCATCGCTGGAAAGGACAGCATTTTCTGCCCATCCTTAATAGCTCTTGACAACTGGGTGGCTGGATGGGCCTCTTCAGAGGGTAGTTAAGAGCCAAACACATTGCTGTGGCTCCGGACTCACAGTCGGACAGACCAGTTAAGGACTGCAGAATTTCTTCCCCAAAGGACATTAGTGCACAAGATGGGTGATTACATCATCAAATAAAGTTTCATGGCTGCAGCATTGAAGCTCGCTTTCAATTCTGGATTCTTATGAATTAACTGAAACTAAAAATCCACCAACTGCTCTGGTGGCATTTGAAACCATAGCCGCAGAGAATCCAACTGCGTCTCGAGATAAATAACTTAGTCACATCAGCACTACACCACCACCTTGCATTGCACACAGACCTAACTGTGGAAGATGCGAAAAGTTTAATGATAATGCATCTTGCGTCATGTGTGGTAAGTGTTTAATCCTCAATAAAACTGCAAACTGGACCGCATTTTGTAAATGTGAAGCATGGAATAATAATGCACACTGGACCACATCAGGTGAATGTGAAGCATTTGATAATATTGCACAGTGTACCAAATCAGGTGAATGTGAAGCATTTGATTTTATTGCACACTGAACCAATTCTGGTGAAGTACATAATTTATAATACTTTGCACTGGACCACATCTCGTAAACGTGAATCATTTAATAATATTCATCACTCGATCGCATCTGCTAAAAATGAAGCATTTAATAATGGTGTACACAGACCACATCTGGTAAATGCGAGTCAATAAAAAATATTGCTCACTGTTCCACATCTAGTAAGTGTGAGGCATTTAATGCCAAAGCAAACGTGACTACATTTGGTAAATGTGAAGCATTTAATGATAATGTACACTGGACACATCTGGGAAATATGATTTATTTAATTAGAATACGCACTGGCCACATCTGGTAAAAATGGAAGCATGTAATGATAATCTGCACGTTGCCAAATCTGGTAAGTGTGAAGCATTTAAAAATAATGCACATTGCATCACATCTGGTAAACGTAACACATTATATAATTGAATAATAATGCACATTTTACAACATCCGGTAAATGTGAAGCATTTAATCATAATGCAGATTGACCACATCGGGTAAATGTGAATCATTTAATATTAATGCACAGTGGACCACATCTGGTAAGTGTGAGGCATGAAATAATGCAGACTTGACGTAATCTGGTGAATGTGAAGCAATCAGTAATAATGCAAATTGGACCACATCTTGTAAATTTGAAGCATGTAAAAGTAATGGTCACTAGATTACGTCTGATAAATGTGAAACTTTTAATATCAATGCACACTGGACCACATCAGGTACATGTGAAGCATTAAATAATATTGCACACAGTACCAAATCTGGTTAAGTAAATGATTTAATAATAATGTACACTGTGCGACATCTGGTAAATGTCCAATGTTTAATAATGCACACTGGACGATATCTTGGAAATATGAAGCATTTAATAATAAAGCACAATAGACCATACGTGGTAAATATGAGCATTTATACAATAGTGCACATTGTGTTCAATAAGAATGCAAACTGGAGCATACCTGGGAAATGTGAATTGTTAAGACTTTTTTAATTCTTTCATGGAATGTGGGCATCACTGTCGAGGCCAGCATTTGTCGCCTATGCCTAATTTCCCTTGACAACTGACTGACTTGCTACGCCATTTCAGAGGACAATTAACAGTCAACCACATTGCAGTGGGTCTGGACTCACATGTATGCCGGAACAAGTAAGGGTAGTTTCACAGCAACATTGTGAGGCGAGCTTTCAATTCCAAATTTTTGGTAGTTAATTGAATCTAAGTTTCACCAGCAACTATGATGATATTTGACTCGGTGATCCCAGGGTATTAGCCTGGGTTCTGGATAATTAACTAATTTACATTACCACAAAGCCAACATTTCCCATTTCACACAGAGCTGTGTACGGCAAATGTGAAGATTTTCATGATCATGCATATTGGATCATACTTGGTACCTGCTTAGTCAGTATAATAATTCACTCTTGTCCTCATAAGATAAACATGAAGCACTTAATAATAATGCAAACCGGACGTCATCTGGTAAATGTGAACCATTTAATAATCATGCAGACTGAAGCACATCTAGTAATAGTGAAGAATTTCATAAAGATTGGACAACATCTAGTAAATGGGAAGCATTTAATAATAATGCACACTGAAGCACATCAAGTATTTGTGAACGATTTGCTAATAAGGCAAACTGGACCTAATCTGGTCAACGTGAAGCATTTAATAACAATGCAAACTGGATCACATCTGTACCTGTGAATCATTTAATAATAAACGGTTGGTAGCACAGAAATAGAGCATTGCTGAAAATGCAGACATTTTGTCAACCATTTTCTTCTTGCACTCTTCAGGACCAATCGCCAGAATACCATTGTAAGGGAAACCAACAAATTAATACAGTATGGGAAGAGACTGTTGATTGGTTCGCTAGTCGACTCTGATTGATAGAGGTGCTGTCATGGAGAATGCACAAGTTTATGGTGATTGACAGTCAACTGCCAAGCTTTCTTTGAAATTTAAATCAGCCAGCTTGCCTATGATTGGTCAAGGCGTAGCCCTGAGGAATGAACCAGAGAATGGCTGTCACTTATTTTGAAACAGGCACAATATGTGCACATGTTCCTTCAGTCTGAATAGCACAAGGATCTGTGATTTATTATGTGCAGCTTCCAGTACGCTTATATATGCCACGCTGCGGCCTGACTGACAATCTTGAATTGTCAGCATAATTCCTATCACACTGAGAATAATTCAACAAGTGCTACCCAATCATGGAATCACATCTGAAGTCGGACATCGTGTTTTGAGTTTTGCAAGCACGGGTTGTTTGGATTTGTCCTGTACCTGACCCATTGCGAATAGCAGAAGGGACATGTTGTGTAATACGATCTGCCATTACTTGGGATGTATGGCCTATGTATTGAGCATCACACTGGCATTGAAAGTCATATATCACATTACTCATTGTGTGATTGGCAGAATGTCTTTTTTGGCTTCACAGCAGCATCCTGTCAGTTGTGAATATCACACGAGTTGCTGATGCATAGTAGCAGCGTGAAACTGCTAGCTTCACCTCTTGCTCAAATTGTTGGGATACATTACCATTCCAGGCGAATCCGAGGTAGGCTGTGCACATTTTAGGGCAGAAAATGAGGGCCTTAGGCCCGTTTTTAAGTTTATGCGTTATACAGCGACAAATGATTTGATCAGGGTAGCCATTGTCACGCAGGATGCCTTTGATTCAACCTCTTTCAGCATCAAGCTTGCATGGTGAGCAAAAGGCTTGGGCTTTATTTACAAGGTTGGCGATAAGGTCAATCTTATGGCACATGGAACTGTAAGAATCAAGACACGTGCATTTACCAGTGAAGTTAGGCTTTCTCAGTTGCATGTGTGAAAGGTGGTGTGACTTGTAAAGTGTGTGTGTGTTTGCATGTGATGTGTGTGTGTGTCTATTTGTGCCCAGATTCACTATTGCGTAATGTAACCCCAGGGGCCCCTGACGATATTCAAAGAATGAGAGTTACACAGAACTTCATTTCCTTCTCCATTTATTTGAACACAACCCGTCCCTCTGTCTCTCGATTGTCTCTGTCTCTCCACTATCTCTGTGTCTCTCACTGTCTTTCCTGATCACTGTCTATATCTCTCCCTCTCTCCGTCTGTCTCTGACTCTCCCTCTCTCTCTGTCGTTTCTTCTCCCTCTGCCATTGTCTCCCCTCTCCCTGTCTGTCTCTATCTCTGTCTGTCTCTACCTCTCCCTCTTTCCATGTCTCTTCTTCTCTCCCTGTCTCTGCCTCTTTACATGACTGCTTGTATCTCTCTCACACCATCTCACCCACTCCCAGTCTTGTCATCTCTCTATCCCTCTCTGTCTCTCCCAGGACATACCAGCCATTTATTCGTTAATTTTGAACCTTTAGCTCTTGCCCTTGCTGGAAATGTCACTACATTTTGAAAGTATCAAACACTGATCCAACACTCGCCCCTAAAAACACTTACACTAAGCCCCCAACGCAGTTCTGGGCAAACAATGGGGATTGTTACTGAGGTTCTGTCAAGTTCCTCTCGCACTCTGTCTCCCCTTCGCTCTGCCTCTAATGTTTGTCAGTTGTTAATGATATTTTTCAACAACATTAGATTTAATGTAAATGTAAACATGTGGCACAGCATCAATTGCCGTTTGTGGAAGAGAGATTCAAACTGATACTACACCTGGTATGTCGAAGTGTTTCTCCATTTCACTCCTGAAAAGCATTTAGAGTATGTTTCAATTTTTAGACGATGCCTCCATTTCCTAGACTCCACATTCTATGGGAATGGTTTCTCTCCGTTTACCCTATCAGTTTCCATTATTAACTTGAAAACGTTGATTAAATCACTCCTTAACCTCCCAAATTCCAGGGATACACAGTGAACCTCCATCTACACAGTCCCGTTAAACGCTCCCAAGCCAAGCACAGTGCCGTGTCAGCCACAGAGTAAATTCCCAGCTGCACTGTCTAATCTCACACTCCCAGGGCAGAGGCAGCATGGGGTTAGATATAGAGTAGAGACAGGCCCTATTGTATTATAAACAGAGAAATGGTCATGTGCAGTGTAAACTGAGACTGGGTGAAACGCAGCATTAGCAAATACCTGGCGCAGTGGAACAAGCCAAGATGTAGTCTGGTGCAGTACCAGCGGAGGTAGGGTCTAGTGTTTAAGAACAGAGGCAGGATATAGTGCAGTAATAACTGAAAAACGTTGTTGATCTTAAACAGATGAAGACAATCGTGGGGCTAATTGATTGTTGGATGAAGGGATGGAGAGTAATGTATCCAGCTGGCTGATAACGCAAATTCGGGTGGTACAGTAAGCTGTGAGGAGTCCACAGATAGGATATGGGCAGTTTCACTGAGTGGGCAAGAAAGTTGCTGATGGAATATACTGTGGAGAAAAGTCTGTGTGTTCACTTTGGCGGGAATAATAGATGTACAACTTTTTTCTCATATCATGGAATCGTTTCAGCTAAGAAGGATGACTCCTCAATGAAAACTCCTTAACCTCTTCTCTGAGGAAAACAAACCCAGCATCTCTATCTAAACACTTAACTGAAATCCTCGATTTATGAAAACATTCTCGTCAATCTTTTCTGCACACTCTCTGCAGTCTTCACATTCATCCCAACTTGTGGTTCCTAGAATTGGACACAGAACTCCAGTTGAGGCCGACCCAATGTTTTACAGCGGTTCATCACAATCTGCTTGCTTTTTTACTCCACGCCTCACTCTATTTATAAACCCATGATCCATATGACTTTTGAACCACTTTCACCAACCTTCCTTGCCACCTTCGATGATGTTTGCACGTGTCCCCCAGATCTCTTTGCCACGTCACCTCCTTTATAATTGTATCCTCCAGTTTATAATGCCTCTCCTCATTCTATTTACCTGAGGAGCTGCAAGATGTCGGCATAGTTCTTCGTGAATATTTTACATCAGTCTTCACAAAAGAGGGCGCAATGCTGATATTGTAGTCAAGGAGGAGATGTTTGAAATTTCGGATGGGATAAACAGTGAGAGAGGAAATGTTAAACGGTCTTGTATATTTGAAAGCTGATAATTGAACTGCATCAGACTGTTAAGAGGTGCAAGGGAGGAAATATCGAAGGCTCTGACCATCATTTTCCAATCCTCTCTACTTGCGGGCATGATGCCAGAGGCCTGGAAGACTGCAAATTGATTTTTAAAATGAGCAAGGGATAGACTGAGTAATTACAAGCCACCCAGCCTAAACTCAGTGGAGGGCAAAGTATTGGGAAACATTCTGGTGAACAATATGAATCGTCATTTAAAAAGGTGCAGATTAAACAAGCACAGTCAGCGTGTATTTGTTAAGTGAAGATCGTGTCAGACTAACTTAATTGATTCTTTCGCGGGGTAACAAGGAGGTTTGATAAGGCTAGCTGCTCATCACCACCTTCCAAGGGAAATTCGGCAATAAATGCCGTTCTTTCCAGTGATTCCCATATCCCGTGACTGAATTTAATACAGAGTCAGCTCCTGTGCACATATGGTACAGCTGTGTACAAGAAATAATTCACTCCTGTCCACTACTGTGTGTCCCAGCGTCACCATGTGTCTGGACCATCACTTTTTTAAGCATTAACCATACATTAGTGTGGAGTCAGTCTCGGAAATAAATGTCCCCGTCCTGTGGGAACACAACAGCGCCATCGTGAACAAACCTAAAATGGCTGTTGGATGTTAGTAAACTAACGTTAAATGAATGAATGGCTAATGTTGTGACTGTGTTTTGTTATTGAGGTTCTGAGTGAGGATTTAGACAGGCATTCAGAGAGAGAAGATGATAGATAAAGTGACAAAGAATGGCCGAGGGACCGAGAGAGGCAGGGGGAGTCAGTGAGGGTTCAGAACAAATATGTTCAGAACAAATAGATGAGGCCCGAGCAGCACTCCAGGAGTCCCAGTCTGCCAAATTAAAAATGTTCTGTTTATCCCTATTGTTTGATTCCTGTTCATTAACCAGTTCTTCGTCCATGCTAATATAGTACCCCTAACTCCATGTGTACTTATTTTTCATTTTAATCTTTTGTGTGGCGCCTTTTCGAAAACTAAGTTTGAAACACCTACTGGATGATCTTTAACTGGTCTCCCAGTTACATACTCAAAATACACAATTTACTTTTCGTGAAACCATCTTATTAGTTTGAATCTACTATTGCACATTTCTCAAGACTGCACACGTACAGAGGGGCCTGGAGGCTCACCTTCAGTCTTCTTTCAACTCTGCAGGACATTTCAAGAGAGTAATTAGCAAAATATATGTGATCTTGGACTTCATCAGAGAGACAAGGAGAGAGTGCGAGGGCGAGATGGGCAGAAAGAGGGAGAAAGAGACGGGTAGAAAGAAGAAGGGGAGACGGGGAGAGACAGACAGAATATAGGAGAAACTTAACAATTAACCATGTTAAAAATATTAATTAAACATTTATAGAGCCTGTGCACTGAAAATATTGTCTGCAGACAGCAACTAAAGTCGCACACCATCCTAACTTGGAACTATGTCTCCGTCCCTTCATTGTCGCTGGGTCAAAGTCCTGGAAATCTCTTCATAACAGCACAGTGGGTGCTCCTACCCACATGGACTGCACTTGTTCAAAAAAGTGGCTCACCCCCAACCTCTCAAAGGGAAATTAGGGATGGGCAATCAATGCTGCCATTGCCAGCGACACGCACATCCCACGAATGACTAAAATAATGGCACCAACCCACCTCAGGAACCATTAGCCTAGACGACCAAAAACCTGGACAGAGAGGTTGGATTGAGGGAGCGTCTTCAAAGAGGAAAGAGAGGTAGTGAGATGGAGAGATTTAGGAACAGAATTAGCTGCAGAGTAAATCTCTGTCTTCTCTGTTCTATCAAACACTCCCATGGCAGGTACAGTGTGGGTTAGATATAGAGGAAAGCATCTTCAATATCTGCCTCGCTTTCTCCTCCTCCATCCAGATGGAGAGAGTAACTGAGAAAGACAGGGATAGAGATGGAGCGAGAATGACAGAGAGAGGAAAGGACTGAAATGAGTTAAGAGAACCAGGGAGAAAAAGGAAGAGATTGGGATGGAGAGTGTCGGTCAGTGTTCTCACAAAACTGTGTGCGGCAGCCTGGAAGGTACCACACAGGTCCTGCTCCGTGAGAAAAATACACACGTCTGCAAAGATTCCTTGAAACGTTGAAGGGACCACGCATGGGACAAAAACAAATCTGGCCGCACATAGAAACGAAACTTTCTGGGATCATTGGAACCAGCTGTGACTCAGTGGGCAGTAATCTTGCCCCGCACACATGATATTGTGGGGTCAGGTCAGAGCACGAAACCTAGCTAATGCCACCCATCAGAAAATCAAAACAGGTTAGCGAGACTCAGAAAATGAAACTTTTGTTAAATTTGTGAGACTCTCTTTCTGGAATGCTTTAGTGTTTGCTGAGAATGTTGACCCAGTGAAATTTTGCCCGTGTGGGATGGCACTTGTTTGAACAGACATTATAACAACTTATTGCAACATGAAGGTACTGTGCATACTGAGTGTAACAACATTTGCAGCCTCGCGCCATATAATATGCTTTGCTGGGTGTGGAATCAGGGATTGAGATTTTCAAAACACTGAGGTAAAATCGAACTTCTCTCGACGCTAAGATCAGTGTTTGTAATAAGCCTGGTTATGAATTAATCATTTAAAGTGTTTAAAGCATAGAGAATATGCCATTAAATAGCGGGATATGGGTTTCTGACCAGCCTGCATAAGAGGGGCACCCACTGCAGTTGTGGTCTCACCAAAAGCAGCCAACATCAAATGACTAACAGAAGTATGTGGTGTTTTACTGAGGTTCCGAGAGATGAGAGAGAGACTGGCATTCACACACACACACACACACACACACACACACACACACACACACACACACACACACACACACACACACACACACACACACCAAGGGACAGAAAGTGACTGAAGAATGTTTCAATTTCCGAAATGCATTCAATAAGGTCCATCTTAGATTTAAAATGGAACAACTGATTTAGCAACAATAGGCATTTGCAGAAGACATTTGCAACACTCGCCCCTAAAACATACACACTAAACCTGAACACATGACTGGGCAGAGAATGGGGATTGTTACTGATCGTTGCAACTTGTGTCATCCTCCCTCTGTCTCTCCCTTTGTCATGTATGTACATATCCAGCTCCCTCTGTCTCTCTCTATATCTTTCAATCTCTCTTTTGCTCTCCACGTTTCAGTATCTACATCTCACTCTGTCCCTCCTTTTGTCTCTCTCTCCATCTCTCTCTCCCTCACACCATCACTCCCTCTGTCTCTCTCTGTTAACATGGGTGAGTTGAATTACATGTAACCCAGGCATTTAGTTTAGAGATACAACACTGAAACAGGCCCTTCGGCCCACCGAGTCTGTGCAGACCATTTATATTAATCCTACACTAATCCCAGATTCCTACCACATCCCCACCTGTACCTATATTTCCCTACCACCTACCTATACTAGGGGCAATTCGTAATGGCCAATTTACGTCCCAACCTGCAAGTCTTTTGGCTTGTGGGAGGAAACCGGAGCACCCGGAGAAAACCCACGCAGACACTGGGCGAACTTGAAAACTCCACACAGATAGTACCCAGAATTGAACCCGGGCCGCTAGAGCTGTGAGGCTGCGGTGCTAACCAATGCCGGCGCATCCTCCATAAGAATATTGTTCGACAATTAAGCTTTTTATTTCATGGCACTATTACTCAGACCACCTTTCAATTCCAGCATTTATTAATTAATTGAATCTGAATTCCTCCAGCAGCAATGCAGTGAGGTATGCCTGTATTCCCAAATAATTAACATGGGCCTCTGAATTAGTAGCTCAGTAATATTATCAGTACACTACCTTCTCTCTCTGTCATCAATCCAACGGAAGCCCCTTTGATTGAGAGCTGCTTCAATTAATGGTCAGCTGTGCTCTTCAGCACCGTCATTTTTGAGAAACCATTCTTGTGCCTTCTGAAAAGATAACCGCTCTCAGTAGGTCCAATTTTTCATAAAGTATTACAAAATCAAGTGTACAATCATATTCGGGCTCTGGACTGTGAATAGAAAATTTATAACCCTGTATTGAGCTTAGATTGTGGAGTCTGGAGCGGATCTTAGTGCTAAAACACGAAATATTCACTTTTTCTATGATTTAACTAACTTAACAATTAGATTAAGTGGGTATTTCAGGATCTTTTTCAGCTCTTCTCGGAATTTAGTCTGGCTCACTGCGTAAATACACGTGTTGGTGCAGGAACTGAGAAGCTGCAGCATTCCTGCTGTGTCTTCTGTGATATAAAGAGGGTCATTGGTGGAGGAAGGATATTGTTTTGTAATTCGCTGATAGATGTAAAATACGACCTGCGTCACCCACAACAGTATAAAACTGCCAGATATACTAAACAGTAAAATAATAGATTTCTTTCGATTCTCCATCTCTGAGTCATTGTGATTCTGTCCACTGCTGAGGCCCCGGAGTTGCCTGCGGCCTCTACTGGCCACTAAAATACGTCTCACAATCAGAGCATTGAGCAGCAAAATCAGAAAGAACGGGACACAAGGAGTTAAAACGCGATGAAACAACTCAAACGCGCTCCATGCGGGGGAAGTATTGAATATTTCCTGGGAGATACAGTACCAGGGAACATTATCAATTATATATAAAGGTTCGATTGTAAAGTACCAGGGAAGACTTTCTAAAGCGCACAGCACACTTACTGTTCCGATAACCACAGCTGCTGTTTTCTCAGTGCAATATTTCGTCTTTAGCTTCTCACAACAAATGGTTACAAATCGATCAAATGTGAAAGCGACTGTCAACCAGACAGAAATCATTGTGGTTGCAAAAATCAGGAAATAAATTGAACTACAGATGGGAGTAATGAACAGGAATGAATCTGTGAAATAAAGACTTGGAATCCACCTCAAAATAGGATCTGTGATAATGACAAGCAGATCAGACACTGCCATTCCCACCAGGTAGTGAGTGACACATTTGGAGAGACCGCACTTTCCTCGGGACAGGATCAGAATCGCCACCAGGTTAACTGAAAGAGATAGAAAAGGATGCAGAGATATTAATGGCCAGACCTCAAGTTAAAACAGACCTCAAGTTTGACATGATCTAGTATTAAATTGACAGCTTTGTTGCAGCATCCAGCATTTCGGTCAGAATATTTTTTGAACACATTTATCAAGAATTGATTTGTAAAAATAAAGGTGAAATAAAATGATCATTGGATACAGTGGAAGGTCTAGGTGAGGGCGCGCTGCCAGGGTGGAAGGGCAAAGGGTTTTTCAAAGAAGGAATCCAATGGTTTAAATCCAGTTTAGCCTCCAGACCAATGGCCGAGTAAGTGAGGAGCAGGGAAGCTGTTTTTTACTTCTTGGTTAAGAGAGTTAACGTGGGCTGACCCGAAAAGTGAAAATGTCGAGTGCCGCTGTGGTGAGTGCTAGACAGTTTTAGGTCGGGAAGAGGCCGATGGAGGCTGAGCCAGAGAGTGGATTGTAGTGATATAAACAAAATGACATTTGGGAACTGGGGAGGAGGCAGGTCCTGAAGGGTTTGTAAAGCGAGCAAAGTGAAGCACCATTTCATTCGGTAAATAACTGCTTCCATTAAGTTATTTACTCAGTTCAGAAATAATTAAGAGGAATATTCACTGAAACAGGTTGAGGATATGACCGGAGTAACAAACAGGGAGTGAGTCCAGCAGTAAATCTCACCCAATCTAGCAAAATCCTAATCATACCTTCAACTCACAGTTTCACTATAATAGTTACCGAAAATTTAGCAGTTCATATTCGTGAATTATTCATACTGTGGCCTCTCTCCCTCTTTCTCCTTCTTCCTTCATTCTCCCTCTGTCTTTCTCTCTCTCCCTCTATTTCATTTTCCCTATTCATTCTCGCTTGCTCTCTCTCTCTCACTCAACTTCTCTCTCTATTCACAGCTCGTACCCTGTCCAATCGCTTCTCCAGATTATTCAAGCGTCCACATGCTCACTCAACATGATAACTCAGGTAAATCACCCTCCACAATCCAGCATGTGCACAATTCAGAATGTTCTGATCAAAGGTCACGGACCTGAAATTTTAACCTTCTTTCTCAATCCTCAGATGTTGACTGATCAACTGTGTATTTGAAACACTTATTGCTTTTATCTCAGATTGCCAGCATCTGCAATATTTTGCTTTTATTTACTTATCCAACATAATTTCTATGGATCGGCCATAATTGTCGTTTCTCTAACATTGGCAGGACTGAATCCATCACCTTTATTCCAATCCAGCAACTGTATCCCAGGTATTCATTCCAATCCACCTGATGGCTGCTGTCTTTGAATGACCGTCAGAACACTATATGACCCCAGGTTATGCTTCATACGTATTGTTACGATCGAGGCTGGAGGTGAGCACTGTTCATTCACTCCCACCTTTCCACAGGTCACAACATATTCTTAACATTTTCTCAGTTACGGATCCAGTCAATTATCTTCCTCAGAATAGAATGTACTAACCATGTTTCTTTGCTGAACAGCAAAATTAACTGTTTATTACAGAACAATTCATAATTAGTAATAAATTAAAATAATATCAGATCGGTGAAATTATTAAAAATCGAACATTATTTTTTTAAGTCCCCTTTGGTACCTTACCGCTTCACGCATGTGCACATAGACACACATACGCACACCCAGAAACACACACATGCACACACTTACATATGTACTTGCCCACCCCTGAAAAAAGTAAATAGCAGATGAGACACGCCCCGACGAATGGCCACAAAGTCCAAACCTCGAGCACACAGGCAAGGTCTTTAGAATATTCTAGAATTTGCTGCCTTCAGGCGCCGTTGAAAAGGAATTTAACAGGCCTTCTTGAAAGACAGGAAACAAGAGGAATTGGCTTATTAAACTTCACAGAGTCGTTTTGGGAATTGCGAGAAAAAGAGCTGGGTAGTGGCCTTCTGTTCGTGCTAGGAAGACGTTCCTTCTGCTGCAGCAAACATGACTTTCGGCTCCTTCCAGAAGGTATCACAAACACACAAACACAGTGACTCACAACCAAAACTTTTAACAGTTTTCTGCCCACCCAGATTTTCTCTGTTCCCACTGGGCTTGTCCATTCAAAGGAGTGCTTGTCACTTTTCGGCCCCTATTGTCAGAGCTTCAGCTTGTCTTTAACCCAAGCCATGTAACAAACAGCAACACTGTTGCTAATCCGGCTCCCTAAGTCCTCCTGATTAAAAAAAATCTGACACATTGTTTAGCTTAACTATATATATATATTTTAAATATATGTTTTTTTAACAAAACTGTGTCACGTTCATAGCACCATGTGTCATGCCGAAACAGTTATCTCCTGCTTCCACATCACAGCATCACTACTCTTGGTTCCACTCTTGCCTTAGTTCATCAGATATTGAAACGTACTTCCATGCCTTTGTCTCATCCAGACTGGAAGGCACCAATTGTCACGTGGCACACAGCCCACCCCAGCCCCCCTACCCCACCACCCCCCCCCCCCCCCACTATCCGTTCACTTATGGATCTAGCAATCTGCTGCCTTTATCCTATCTCATACCCGGTTCCTCTCAAGAAACATTGCTCTATTTTCTGACTTGCATTGCATGGAGAATCCCAACGTCTCCAGTTTATTTTTTCCTTCCTTGCATTTCAAAGCAACACAGAATCCATTTATCCCTATTAATTTATTCCATTGCGTTGTATCCTTAATTCTTAATATGATTACCTCAAAAAGTCTATCAACCTCAGTTCTCTAATGTTTATTGGTCCCCTAATGATATATGTATGTGACCTGCAAACGTCTCAGCTTGTCCCCAGCTCAGAGCTTCTCACGATTAAGAAGCAATTGTCATGCAGACCCCCACCTGCCAAGAATGAGGCATATTAAATTTGTCATTTTAAACTGTTACTGGAAAGAAAAAGGACTTGTTAAAGTAAATAAACAGACGCTTGCCTTTAGAATCATTTTCAGACTGACAGATAGTGCTTGGAGGGACAAAAGGGTTGCTTCCCTTCTCCATTTATCCGAAAATGGACTTTGAGCACCAAGGTATGGTGTGGAAAAGGCATTCCAGGTTGAATTCTAAGATGGCCGAATACACAAACAGACATGGCCAAACTAACTAGTCTCATGACTAACCTGCTTGGCGACCTGGGTTTTCTGAATTGTGCAAAAGGTTTGAAGTCAGCAGAGATTGAATGGCCCTGGACTGAAAATACCTCTTCTGGCCTGCTCTCCCTCCCTTTCTCATGGAACTCCAACTCCACTGAAGACACATTAACCCCAAGAGAGAAAGGTCTCCTGCACAGCGTAATGTTTAAGAATAATACTGGGCCACAAGGAAAAGCAAGGTCTAACTACAATCAGGGACTCTGCAGCGAGCTCGAAGAACCATAACAAAAACTCGTGTTCAGATACTGCCTCAAACTTTTCCACTTCATTGTTTCTGCTCTTTTCTGCCTCTCCTGCATGTGTGTCTTGCGTATGCACGCTAGCGTGGGTGCATCTTGTATCCCTATGCGTTAAGTTTAATAGAATTTCAACGTTTCTTCTTTAAACCTAAGATAACATGTTTTGGGATGGTTTCCTTGCCTTATAATTGGAAAGCAGTGAACAAGGATTCACAAGGGGGGAGCTTTAAACAGGGTGTGTTTATAATTAAACCCTGTTCCGTTAAGATCAGGTGAAGGCTGAGAGGGAAAGTTAGACCCCTTTCTCACCAGATCGTAACACTATTCTGATTTATCATTCTTTGGTGCACAGTGAATGACCTCAAACCTCCCCACATTGAACTCCATATCCCACAGTTTATCAAATCAGTTAAGCTATCGACAACTCATTTGTACAATTTTCTTTCCATCTACACTATTTACTGAGTCACTTAACTGACAGTCGTCAGCAAACCTAGATGTATGGACCTCGGCTCCTTAATTCAAATTATGTGGAAATACAGTGAAAAGCTGTGCCCTCAGTCCAGATCACTGGGAGGCACTAATAATCACATCCTGTATTGGATTGCTTTCTTACTTCAATTCAAATATTTACTTTAAACACCAAAGTACACAAGAAGCTCATGTAACGGTAGAGAATTCGGTCCTTAACTGCACATCACATAAAAAGATTCCAGTATCTGTTTCTTCCATGTATTATTGTTTAGTTGTAGTATGCACGTAATGTAGAGATCGAAGGTATAATTGGTTTAAGTGTTGTGAATATAGAACTGTATGTACAGGTTCCGTAACTTGTTTGATCTCATCGTGAGCACATCCCACAAATAACCCAGGACATTCATATACACAGGTAGGGTGGACACTCATTCCCACAGCTGGCATTGTTCAATCTATCTGCAATACATAGAACACATAAAATTGAGTACCTCTTCCAGACCAGAACCCATGCTACTTGAAATTTCATCTCTTGTAATTTTAAAGTCCAGAGTTAGATTGTGGATTTGCTCAATCAACAAAACTACACCATCAACACTGCGATTTATAATCTGCAATTAACTAGAATGGCTCGTGATTCCAAGAAATCCAGTCCAAACTGATACAACATAACATCAATACATTTACAACGAATCCCTCTGACAGTAAATAAATTGAACTGCAGTGAATCAGAGAAGGGGATGTTAAAGGGTGATCAGCAAACTCAGTTCAGTTGCTAGACCTCTGAAGCAGCGTCAGATTCCCACAAGGAACTACTTCACCAAAGTGATAACCAGTAAAATATTGAAAGTCCAGTGAAACCCACTCTTAGGGCCAAAATAGGCGACGGGTGGAACATTTTGTGACCCGCACACACGTCACTAAGTCGCAGAGCATTTGTGATTCCAAATGCGTGGCTCATTCGCATGGCCAGGTCGGCTGTCACCGAACTAATAATAACGTGGAGGGAGAAGTGAGCCGTCCCTCCATCCCTGGCATGGGCTTTCAGCACCAATGCGCAGTTGCCGGCGTCGTTTTTAATGGGCTTGTCGCCCGAAATGATCATTTAAATTTTTAGAGACACGCTTATTTTAACGATTATAAAAGTGAATTAAAAAAAAAATCAATGCCCTCTTCCACCACCCCCAATGGCATCACACATCATTCCTGCCCTTCGCAGCCCCCACCACCCCCAACCCGCCCCGGGAATACCTACTGTTAATATTTGAACTTCCCACAGCCCCCAACCGCTTAAATGTCGGAATCTTTGTCCTTTCAACCTTCCCATTACCCTTTCGACCAATCCACAGCATTGTAACCCCGCTTCCCCTCCCTACGCTAGGAAATATCACCTCCTCCCCCTCCCCACAGCTGTGGCACCTCATTTCGGGGATTCGAAGGTACGGCATTGCCGCCGCCTGAATGAAAATCCAAACCTGCTGGCTGAATCACTGCGGCGTGCATATTAATAAAAGCGAAGTATCCATTTGCATATTCTAATGCAGTTCCTGTCGCCAAGCAGCGGGGTGTCATCCGCCGCTGAGATCAGGACGGGCCCTGCCCCAGCAGATGGTTCGGCCCACTTCCCACACCCCACACGACACCCACCCCCCCCCCCCCCCCACCCCGCCCCGCCACCGCCACCGTTACCGTTACCAGCGTCGGTGAACCTTTACAATCCAGCCCTTGATGTTGGGGAAAGAGGACACTGAACTGCCTCATCGTAAATCACCGAAATTGGAATCATGAAGCAATATCCCAGGCCAGGTTAGCTCCACAACTCCTGCTGGTCTGATCACTGCTCTTAAAACCTTGACGGGAACACACCTAGACTACTGTGTGCAGTTTTGTTCTCCTTATTTAAGGAAGAATACACATAAATTGAGAGAGGTTCAGAGCAGCCTCACTCATTGATGCGTGTTAAAAGGGGCTGTTGTGCGAGGAAAGGTTGAATAGTTTCAGCCTATAAACTTCAGAGTTTAAAGGTATGGGAGACATATTGAAATATGAAATTCTGAGGAAGAACCACAGGTGAGAGGATGTTTCCCCTTGAGGAGGAATCAAGAACTGGGAGGGGAGGGCGCGGCGGGGGGAGGGGGGGTGGTTGCGGGGGCCAAAAGGTGCACATTTCCGGTGAAGCTGAGGAGGAATTCATTTTCGGTGAGAGTCATGAATCTTTGGAATAGTCGACCCCAGACAGCTGCAGAGGCTGAGTCATTGATTATATACAAGGATAAGATAGAGAGATTTTTGAACTGTAGGTTATTCAAGAATTGTGGCGAACAAGCGAGAAAATGGTTTTGAGGCCGAGATCAAAATACAAATGATCTTAATGTATTGTGGAGCAGAATCGAGGGGCCAATGGCCTACGCTGGTTCCTATTGTTTATATTCTTACGCACTTAGCCCGAGCACCTGATTCCAATACATTAATTTGCGATATTAATCTGATCACATTCTCAGGGATGAAACAACATAAATCATTACACATAAAGAAAGTCGTGCAAGCCCGAACATTTAGAATCGAATGCATTCTCTCAACGGACAGTACACTGAATAATCCAATACTAATGCAAGGATTTGATGAACAAAGTTCATCACTGTCAGTATGCTTCTGTTAAAACACCAAATGTGCAGAGCCTTCGGGTAGCCCATCATTCAACAGAACAGACAATTGCTAAAACAATCAGCAAGTATGACATTATCAACTACAACAGTCGATTTAATATTGATTTGCTATAATAGCAGCTGGAGATAACAGCTTACCGGGAACTCCAATGGTAGCAAGAAACGGATAGTAAATATCTTCAATCTGATATATTACTGGATATCCCATTTCTGTGAGAAGCACCAACTGCTGTTGTTCTGTAATCCACAGCTCTGGTAGTCATTCTGAATTGATACATATTAACAGGCCCTGATTTATACAGGGGATAAGTCTCCACTGACATGGCTATTCCCCTGATCGTTGCTATTAGTGACAGACACTTGAACAAACACATTACATCGGTAGCTTTGTCTGCGATGTTAACAAAATGGTACATACAACATGAATATCTTAAAGTCCAGCAAAATATATTAATCAGACCTCTCTTTGGGATAAGGCCGATACATGTCAGCATACAGGACAGATCCTGCAATAATGAGCGACTTCACATGCAGGCTTCATGCAATTGTAATGACAATGTTCACTCCCAATGATTCATGAATAAATGCTGCAGAGTTTTCCAGAGTATACACTGAATCCAGGAATGCAAGCTGTTAAAATGTGAACTTTGACACGACGACAGTTATATCCATGCTCAGGGTTGCCCCTGGGTGATAGTAGGGGCAGCCTCTGAGCGTGCTTCATTGACAACCCTCTCGCTGCTATTTCATTGCAAATGTTTTATCAGTTCATTCTACAGTGGCTAAAGAATAGTAAAATTAGAACTTGGCCATCTCCTGACACTATTCCTCCAGTTCACTCCTCACTGGGGCGCCAATATCCACCTTCCTTCTATCCAAAACTCTACTGTACATCTCCATCCCCCAATAGGTCTAGCAGCTCACACAACGCAATGGTTTTCACTGACCTACATTACATTTCAAATTGCTCAACGGCTTACATTTAAAATACTGGTCCTCAGCTTAAAACCTGGTCGTGGTCTCAAAATTCACGATCTCCACCCTCTCTTCCAAACATGCATCAAACCTCGCTCGTGATCTCTCCATATCTCTGACATTGGGCACTTTTGTTGGAACTGCCCTTTCCTGGTTCATATCTTACTGATACGATGAAAGCCACACCTTCCTCCGCAATGGATTCCCTTCACCCGCCAGCCTGTGCCTGACCTTCCTATTTTGCCTCCTCCTCCCCCACACCTTCATGTTACCCAATGACAACAGCACCTAATTACATGGGGTCAGCTTCCACATGTGTGCTGGCAACACCATGGTCCAGCTCTCCACCAACTCTCTCGACCTTCCACTGCCTCTGTGTGACCATACTACAAATGTCTGTTTAGCAGGAGCTTCAGTTTTCGCCAACTAAATATATGAAATACCAAAGCATCTTTCGCTCGACCACAGAGTCCATACTCATTTCACTGACACCATTCCCCATCCCAGCTGTTGTGCCAGGCTCAGTATGATTTTTTGTAACGTTTATTCTGTTGGTTCCTGATGAACCTCAGATGTCAAAACCCTTCGGTCAAAAAAAAGATACCCCTGCCAAACATCGCTCGGCTCTCGCACTGCCTTAGTCCATCTGGCACTGAAACATTCAATCACTACTTCCGTATCTGCATCTTGGAGGTGAGGCCGTGGAAATCTATTGGAGAACATTTGTGATTTTCTTATACTGTGGAACTGTTTGGCACCATCGTGTTGATAATCCTTTTCAGAGGATTAGTACGGACGATTGTTATTCCATAAGCTAACTAACGTGTAATCTTTTAGATATACAAGCATAGAATGTGATTTAATTCTTGTTCATGTGTAATTTGCATTAAATCTTGAATTGAGAATGGAAGACTCAAAGCTGGAGGACGTGATTTGGAGATGAAAGATGAGATTGACCAAAGGGAAATTCCTCGTAGCTTTGACTTGGCAAACTATGGCGAAGCTGGTAAGTAAAATTAGTGAAGAGGGAGTAGAAGTATACATTGTGTCATTTGAGAAATTGCCACAATTTGGAATGGCTCAAATCACCTTAGGAAAGCTCCTGGAGACTCTTTTCAAAGGGAAATCTTTGGAGGTGTACTCATCTCCTTCAGATTATCGCTGACGTGACGAGAACAATGTGGACTGTTTTTCTCAATGCTTAATAGTTGATGTTGCAGTAATGGGAAGCGGGTGACCCTTTCACAACCAACATTTACTGCCCATCCCTAATTGCCCCTGACAGCTGAATGACCTGCTGGGCCATTTCTGAAGGCAGTTAAGAGTTAACAATATGGATGTGGGTCTGGAGTCGCATGTAGAGCAGACAAGCATATTTCTTTCCCTCAAGGTCAACTAGGCGGGTGTTTGCGACACCAGATGTCAATTTTCATGGCACCATTACTGAGAATAGCCTTCAATTACAAATTGTCTTTTAGTTTAGTAATTTTATTAATTAATTGAATTTAAATAAATTAGCACCAGCTTCTGTTTTGGGATTTGAACCAGTGTTGTCATCTTGCACGGGCTTGACAACACTTTAATGCAGATATGACGACTAGTCACTGGTAAATATTGCTTTATAGGGATCACAACCCAGTCGATTTTGCTGCAGAAAAAGCAAAACAAAGAAAGCCAGGTTGTTTCAGTGGAGAATATTGTTACAGCCATTTGCACCTGAAATTGGACATCTTGCAGAGAAAAGCAATGTCATTGCTGATGATCTGACCAGAGTTCGAAGAGAAGCAAGTCTGAAGGAAAGCTCTGAATTATGAGAATTTTGACTTGTCTGAAGTCTATTAATCTTCCATTTGTTATTGGTAAATTTAGTAAAATTGTCGGCTGTCCCTTGATTCGAGGATGACGTGTACATCGGTTCACAATTTGCTGCCATGAGTCATCATGTGACAGAATAGGCCAATTCTCGATCCACAGATTTTTGGGCACTTGGGACAGGGTTTCACACGAGGCGTTGGGATCCCGAGGGTGGGATTTGATTCCTTTTCTTTCCTGCTCTGTCGCCACTCTGCTTCATCATTAAGGAGATTGGACTCAAAGCATGAGAGACAAGTTGTCCCATTTTGAACGGTTTTGGAAAACTCCTCCCAGCCATCAATATCAAAGCTGCCACGCTTCAGAGAGAGCTTCTGAGTGTCTTTGAAATATTTCCTTTGTCCTCGCGTGAGGACATTTGAGAATTGGGAAAACAGTACCTGGCGGGGGATACGAGTTTTGAGCATCCAAATAGAGTATCTTGTCCATCGAAGTTGTTGTTCTTCAGGAAATTTGCGTGAATGCTTGTGGAGCTGGTTTCAAAAATGAAACTCGCGTGTTTTCGATGGTTCTTCCCGTTAATCTGGAGGATGCAGCAGAGTCATAGCTGATGAAATTTCTCTCGCGCTTTTATTTGTCACTGATACACAGTTCAGGTCTCACAGCGGAACAGGAGTACGGCGATGGCAACTGTTTGTACACTAGCACTTTTGTTGACTTGCAGAAGTCTATACTGTCAAACATTCGCTGCTGTAGTTTGTAGATGGCTGAGCTGGCACAGCTGATCTAGTGTTGGATCTCCCCATCAATGGCGGCCTGTTGAGAGAGGTGGCTGCTAGGTTCTGGGAAGTTTTCAACGCATTCCAGAGTCTCTCCTTCAACGTATATCGGATATGGAATATTTGGATAGCCACAAATAAGTTGACATATCAGTTTTGTTTTGGCAACAATACAGGACATTCAAGTCCCCTCCGTGTAGAATTGAAGAGAAAGAGAGTGCCTTTGAAATCTGGAGCAGTATGGGGAATGACACTGCAGTCATCCACAAACTGTAGACCATGTATGTCTGTGGCGTATAGGTTTAGGTTTGACACAGAGGCGACTGAGGCTAAAGAATTATCTATCGAGGCGAAATTTGAAGCCCTCACCAGAGGGCAGTTGAACTTTGATGAGGCGAGCAGCCACTGTCAGCTAAATCATATATAGTATTAGTAAAATATAGTATGTGTTCTTTGATTGCATGTCACCTCTGCAGTACACAATAAGTTACTTGTAAAAAATGTTTACAGTATTCAGACCGTATTGAATTTTCTAACTGTTTGAATGAAGCCCTTACTGTAGTAAGGCATTCCTTTTCCCAATGCGGGAAGTGTGATGACTACTCGGCCTGGATGTAATGCCACACCACTCCCAGAGATGGAATATGAGGCGTGTGTCCCATCGATGTGCGATGGCTGGAAGGTGAGGAAGGTCCTGTCATTTTTCCATCACAATGCTACAAATTGGGCGTGGAAAAGGCTTCCCTGGCCAGAGGCCAATTGAGGGCCCTAAGAGGCCTATTATTACCTGCTTAAGGGCCTATTCCTGCCGCTAGTGGAATCAAGCCCTGTTAAGTGAACGTCCTCTCTATAGGTTTGTCTGTCCTCCCCACAAAGGGCCCCAGCAGAGAACAACCCACACCTTCGAAAAGCCCACCCTCCGACATTCATTCCCCCACCCTCCTTCCCCATCATCCGTGCCTGCCAGACTATGAGCTGTGTCGTTAAAAGTCACCAAAATTAGATTTATAAAGTAATACTGCAGAGCAGGCTAGTTCCACGAGGTGAAAATGTTCTCAGAGCATTGGTGGCGCCACATCTTGAGTCCTGTTTACAATTGTTGTCCTCTTACTTCGCAAGCAATATATACGCATTGAAGCCAGTTATGAGCACGTTTATTGGGCAGATTTCGAGCATAAAGGGGCAGCTTTGTACGGACTGGTTGAGCTGGGATACTTTAACGTTAAGACGAATTGAAACATGTCACATTATGACTACTCCAGTTCAATTCCTGGTCAATGGTAACCCCCGAATGTTGAGAATGGGGGATTCAGCACTGGTAATGCCATTGAACGTCAAGAGCAGATTGCTAGATTCTCTCTTGTTGGAGATGGCCATTGCCTCCATCCAGTTTTATTCTTGTTAACTTCTTAGCGGTTTTATACACCTTAGTGACTTGCTAGGCTATTGCAGAGTCAACCATATTGCTGTGGGACTGGAGACACATGTTAGCAGATTTCAATCCCGAAAACAATAAATGAACTAAATGGGCATTTACAACAATCGATGATGGTAGTAATCTCAGGATTGCTACCAGTGCCACGTGATAGTCAGAATAGAAATGAAAGAATAGACAGGATCAATGCGTGACTTGAGAGATGGTGCACGAAGGATGGGTTCAGATTTTTGGGACATTGGGACCTGTTCTGGGGGAGGTGGGACTATTACAAATTGGACGGTCTATACCTGGGCTGGACTGGAACCAATGTCCTTGGGAGTGCATTTGCTAACGATGTTGGGGAGGATTTAATCCGCTGTGGCAGAGGGTTGGGAACCAAATGAGGCGTTCAGTGGACAGTAAGGAGGTAGTAACGAAAGCCTGTAAGGAACTAGATAATGAAGTCAGCGTGACTAAGAGGAAGAGTAGGCAGGGAGTAGATGATGAGCGCAAAGGGAGTGGTGGTCTGAGGTGCATTTGTTTTAATGCAAGAAGTGTCGTAGGTAAGGCAGATGAACTTAGGGTTGGATGAGTACTTGGGAGTATGGCGTTATTGCGATTACTGAGACTTGGTTAAGGGAAGGGCATGATTGGCAACTAAATATCCCAGGATATCGATGCTTCAGGCGGGATAGAGAGGGAGGTAAAAGGGGTGGAGGAGTTGCATTACTGGTCAAACAGGATATCACAGCTGTGCTGAAGGAGGGCACGAAGGAGGACTCGAGCAGTGAGGCAATATGGGCAGAACTCAGAAATAGGAAGGGTGCGGTAACAATGTTGGGTCTGTACTACAGGCCTCCCAACAGCGAGCGTGAGATAGAGGTACAAATATGTAAACAGATTATGGAAAGATGTAGGAGCAACAGGGTGGTTGTGATAGGAGATTTTAATTTTCCCAACATTGACTGGGATTCACTTAGTGTTAGAGGTCTAGATGGAGCAGAATTTGTCAGGAGCATCCAGGAGGGTTTTCTAGAGCAGTATGTAAATAGTCCAACTCGGGAAGGGGCCATACTGGACCTGGTGTTGGGGAATGAGCACGGCCAGGTGGGTGAAGTTTCAGTCGGGGACTACTTTGGGAATAGTGATCACAATTCCATAAGCTTTAAAATACTCATGGACAAAAACGCGAGTGGTCCAAAAGGAAGACAGCTAAATTGGGGGTAAACCAGCTATACCAAAATTCGGCAGGAGCTGGGGAATGTCGTTTGGGAGCAGCTGTTTGAAGGTAAATCCACATGTGATATGTGGGAGGCTTTTAAAGAGAGGTTGATTAGCGTGCAGGAGAGACATGTTCCTGTGAAAATGAGGGATAGAAATGGCAAGATTAGGGAACCATGGATGACAGGTGAAATTGTGAGACTAGCTAAGAGGAAAAAGGAAGCATACATAAGGTTTAGGAGGCTGAAGAAAGACGAAGCTTTGAAAGAATATCGGGAATGTAGGACCAATCTGAAACGAGGAATTAAGAGGGCTAAAAGGGGTCATGAAATATCTTTAGCAAACAGGGTTAAGGAAAATCCCAAAGCCTTTTATTCATATATAAGGAGCAAGAGGGTAACGAGAGAAAGGATTGGCCCACTCAAGGACAAAGGAGGAAAGTTATGCGTGGAGTCAGAGAAAATGGGTGAGATTCTAAACGAGTACTTTGCATCGGTATTCACCGAGGAGAGGGACATGAAGGATGTTGAGGTTAGGCACAAATGTTTGATTATTCCAGGTCAAGTCGGCATAAGGAGAGAGGAAGTGTTGGGTATTCTAAAAGGCATTAAGGTGGACAAGTCCCCAGGTCCGGATTGTATCTATCCCAGGTTACTGAGGGAAGCGAGAGAGGAAATAGCTGGGGCCTCAACAGATATCTTTGCAGCATCCTTAAACACGGGTGAGGTCCCTGAGGACTGGAGAATTGCTAATGTTGTCCCCTTGTTTAAGAAGGGTAGCAGGGATAATCCAGGTAATTATAGACCGGTGAGCCTGACGTCAGTGGTACGGAAGCTGCTGGAGATGTTACTGAGGGATAGGATCTATTCCCATTTGGAAGAAAATGGGCTTATCAGTGATAGGCAACATGGTTTTGTGCAGGGAAGGTCATGTCTTACCAACTTAATAGAATTCTTTGAGGAAGTGCCAAAGCTGATTGATGAGGGAAGTGCTGTAGAGGTCATATACATGGATTTCAGTAAGGCGTTTGATAAGGTTCCCCATGGTAGGCTGATGGAGAAAGTGATGTCGCATGGACTCCAGGGTGTAGTAGCTAGATGGATAAAGAACTGGCTGGGCAACAGGAGACAGAGAGTAGCAGTGGAAGGGAGTTTCTCAAAATGGAGATGCGTGACCAGTGGTGTTCCACAGGGATCCGTGCTGGGACCACTGTTGTTTGTGATATACATAAATGATTTAGAGGAAAGTATAGGTGGTCTGATTAGCAAGTTTGCAGACGACGGTAAGATTGGTGGAGTAGCAGATAGTGAAGGTGACTGTCAGAGAATACAACAGAATATAGATAGGCTGGAGAGTTGGGCAGAGAAATGGCAGATGGAGTTCAATCAGGGCAAATGCGAGGTGATGCATTTTGGAAGATCCAATTCAAGAGTGAACTATGCAGTAAATGGAAAAGTCCTGGGGAAAATTGATGTACAGAGAGATTTGGGTGTTCAGGTCCGTTGTTCCCTGAAGGTGGCAACGCAGGTGAATAGAGTTGTCAAGGAGGCATACGGCATGCTTTCCTTCATCGGACGGGGTATTGAGTAGAAGGGTTGGCAGGTCATGTTACAGTTGTATAAGACTTTGGTTCGGCCACATTTGGAATACTGCGTGCAGTTCTGGTCGCCATATTACCAAAAGGATGCAGATGCTTTGGAGAGGGTGCAGAGGAGGTTCACCAGGATGTTGCCTGGTATGGAGGGCGCTAGCTATGAAGAGAGGTTGAGCAAATTAGGATTATTTTCATTAGAAAGAATGAGGTTGAGGGGTTCCTGATTGAGGTGTACAAAATCATGACAGGTATCGGCAGGGTGGATAACAAGAAGCTTTTTTCCCAGAGTGGGGGATTCAATTACTAGGGGTCACGAGTTCAAAGTGAGAGGGGAAAAGTTTAGGGGGGATATGCGTGGAAAGTTCTTTACGCAGAGGGTGGTGGGTGCCTTGAACGCATTGCCAGCGGAGGTGGTAGATGCGGGCAGGATAGCGTCTTTTAAGATGTATCTAGACAGATACATGAATGGGCAGGAAGCAAAGCGATACAGACCCTTAGAAAATAGGCGACATGTTTAGACAGAGGATCTGGATCAGCGCAGGCTTGGAGGGCCGAAGTGCCTGCTCCTGTGCTGTAATTTTCTTTGTTCTTTGTTTTTTGTTCTTTGTACCATACACAAACGCAGCTAGGAATAGAACAGGTTCCATAGCGACATCTGTTGAGTATGGAATATCCCAATGTTTGCACTGGAGGTCCATAGCTGTCGACTTTACAGACATCACTGTGAGTATACCTACCCCAAATGCTCTGCAGCGGATAAAGAAGGCAGCTCATCACCACCTTCTCACGGGCATTTAGGGATGGGCAATAAATGCTGGTCTGGCCAGCGACGCCCACATCCCATGAATGAATAAAAAAACGAGTGTTGCAATGACTATACACAGATTAAGAAATGACATTATAAATTGGATTACAATACTGTTATACATCTGCAGTCCTGCTGTTAAACTATCAGTAAGCAGTTAACATATGTCTCTGATGGACCAGTTCAATCGGAGATTGAGAAATATAAATATATTTCAATTTCTAACCGGATCACCAAGCTTCAGCAAAAATTATCATCATTAGAATACATTACATTCGTAAAATACAGAGGAAACACCAAAGAATAGAGAGATCAGTCACCCGAAGCAATTATTCTGCAACAGAACCGTGATTGTGCAATCATACTCTGTACAAAACTACATTGATAGATGCACCCTGTAATACATGACCACTGGAGTCAGGTATTCCACTCCGGTTCGTGACCCACGTTCTGTACAAAACTACAATGACAGGGGATCCCAGTAGTGCATGGGAACTAGGATCCCATTAGTGATCTACATTTGATTTTATACTAAGTGATGCTCCCACTAATACCTTCAGTCAATGAGTTGCTTTCACTTTTGTCAAATTCAACATTACACGATATTCCACGATGTGTAATAATGTTGTTATGCAAAGACGTTGTCAGTTACAGACAGAGGTTTATTTTTCGTTGAGAAAACGGAATAACACCGAAGAGATAATTCAGGATATTTGAAGTAAAAAAATGTTGATGTAGATCGGGTGTCTCTATATCACACACCACTAGATCAGGTTGTAACATTATCAGTCACAGATTGAAACCAGAGACCAGCTCACACACGGATCTGCACAACTTCAATGGTTATAGTCACTTACCAGGAACACCAATAACTGCAAGCAATAGGTAGTATGTTTTGTCGATACTGTAAGAAGTTTCAATCATGTTCTCTGTGATATGATCTGTCTGAAGGTACTGCAGGCAATCTCTCTGGATTGAACTCTGAGGCGATACATTCCCAGAGCCTGTAATATATACCCTGTGGAATCTCCACGGGGATATTGAGGTTGCCACATTTTACAAACTATATGCTTTTAAAATGAACAAACAGATTACGACATTGAGTTCAATCTGCATTCTGATAGAATCTGTTTATTTCCGAGATTCTTTTGGAAAACTCCAAAGACTGGACAATTCTGAATACATTAATTAAATAATGTAAACTTGAACAAAAACAAGAAATGCTGCATTCACTCAGCAGGTCTGGCAGCATCTGTGGAAAGAGAAGCAGAGTTAACGTTTCGGGTCAGTGACCCTTCTTCGGAACTCCACTTTGCTTTTGCTTTTAATGTAAACTTGAAGCTGTTTTCTCCCAACCATGAGGTTTTTCATTCAACCACCAATAAATCCCATCTCTGGATCCCAAGTCTTTTTTCAGTGATGTCCTTCAGCTGATTTTGTTGTGAAGAGTAGATTTTAGTCATCGTCCATCTGGGCCTTGAGCTTCAGCCTCTCAATGTAAAGCATGGCGAACTGGGATTGCGGGCAACAAAACTCTAGGGGGTCTCTCACTGTGAAGTGTCTTCAGCTGTTCCGGGGGAGGGAAGAGAGAAGAGAAGAGATCGGACAAGGGCAGGGTTAACCAGAGGGAGAGATTCACTGCCCCACAACATGTTTGACCAATTAGACTGAATACATCAACAGGAGAAGGCCAATCAGTGCATCGAACCAGTAATGGAGGATTGCAGTCAGCCCCTCGACCCTGTTATGCAAGAATTGGAGGAGGCCCATTCAGCCCCTCGAGCCTGTAACACAGGAACAGGAGTAGTCCCATTGAGTCACTTCTCGACCATGTTTCACTGGAAAAGGAGGCCATTCAACCCCTTCTCGAGACTGCTACACGGGGACAGGAGGAGACCCATTCCGCCCCTCGAGCCTGTTACACAAGAACAGAAGGAGGCCATTCATACCCAACGTGTCTTTTACACAGGAAGAGGAGGAGGCCATTCAAACCAATGGAGCCTAATACATAGGAGCAAGAGGAAGCCCATTCAGTTCTTTGCACCTTTTACCAGGCACCGGAGAAAACCTATCAACCCCTCGAATTCGTACCACAATAGAAGGATAAAGCCATTCAGCCCTCAATCCCGTTACACAGGAGCGGGAACATGCCCATTCAGCACCTACCCACCCCCCGGGTGTTTCATATAGGAGGAAGTGGAGGACCATTCAGCACCCACCCGCCCCCACCCCCGGGTTGTATCACACAGCAACAAGAGGAGACCATTCAACCCGCTCTGGCCTATTGCACAGGAACAGCATTCGGCCATTCAGCCCCTCGAATCTGTTACACAGAAACAGGAGGAGGTAATTCAGCCCTTCGAGCATGATCTGTCCTCGGATAGAAGATACGGGGAAACAGGAAATTAGGTAGTCTTGATGCGACAGAAGTCATCACAGCGGGAGTAAGGGTAATGGCATTTTTCCCTCCTCGTGAACGAGTGTACAGCACCTCAGTATGATGTCTCATCCACAAAGCGGCACATTCAACAATGCAACATTCCCTCAGTACTGTCCCACAAACCAGACAGCGCTCCCTCAGCACTGACCCTCGGACAGTGCAGCGCTCACTCAGAAGTGACCCTCTGACAGTGTGAGCTCCCTCGGTACTGCACCTCTGGCCAGGCACTGTCCCTCAGTACTGATCCACTGACAGGGCACACTCCCTCAGTACTGACCTTTCGCCACTGCAGCGCTCCCGCAACAATGACACACAACGCCGCCCGCCCCTCCCCCACACCCAACCACAGTGGAGTAATCCCTCAGTACTGACCCCGAAGCGATCAGCACTCCCTCAGTACTGACGCTCCGGAGGCGAGGTTGATGAGTAATCTTATATGTCTAAGCGTTCAAGGCAATTCGACTGCAGCAGGCGTCATTCAGCCTGTCAAAACAGGTCTGCTCAGGACTCATTGCAGGAACAGAGCACTAAAAGGTTTGTTCAGATTTCAGAGTTTCCAAAAACGCAGGAGGCAACATGAACCACACTGGATGCAGGAATTCTTCAGCGACAGTAGACAATAGGAATCTGCCAGCTTTCAAATGCAGGATTTCTTTTCAACATACAAGATTTCTTTTGCAAAAAGAGGTCTTTTTCTCCAGTTTCCAGGCAGGGCAGGTCTTGGTAACAAATTCCTGCTCTTTGTCCAACTCACTTTTAAAATTTCAAAGTGAAAGCAAAAAGCCTTCCTGGGCTGATCACGTAATCAGACACTGTCTCCTCTGTCATTCAAAGTGTTGCGATGAGGAGGTCAAAACCCCTGACTGGCTTGCTGAAACTGTTTGTTTTTCATACTCTTGCATACAAAGTAACATCCAAAAATTCCAGCTATTTGCAGGTGCCCAAGTCAACTGAAAATCCTTTTTTCAGCTTTTTCCAAACACATAGAATTGTAAGATTTTCATACAAAAATAAAATCTCTTGTAGCAAGTGTAAAAAGTTAAGGCCCCTGCACTGATCCTGCAGAACTCCACTAGTTACATATTTCCAACCCATTGTTTCCCATTCAATAATAAATCTTCCATCCGTGCCAATATGTTATTCCCCTGTGCCATGAGATTTTATTTTCAGCAATAATCTTTGATGTAGCGTCTTGTCAAATGCCTTCTGTAAATCTAAGTACAATGCATCCACAGTTTACCATTTACCCTTAGCACGTGTTACTTCTTCAAAGAACTCCAATATATTTGTTAAACAAGGTTTTTCTTTCACTAAACCATGTTGACTCTGCCTGATTACCTTGAATTTGTCGATATGTCCTGCTATAATGCATTTAATATTCGCTTCTTACATGTTCCCCATGTCAGATGTGAAGCTAACTAGCCTATCGTTTCCTGCTTTCTGTCTCCCTCCATCTTGAATAAAGGAGTTACATTCGCTATTTTCCAATCTAATTTAGACAATTTTAGAAAATTAAAATCAATGCATCTACTATATAACTGATCATTTTTGCAATCTAATTCAACCTTCGCCGAATCTAGGGAACTTTGTAAAATTACAATTAACTTCTCACGATCCACATCTTCTGCACCCAAAGATTAGATTAGATATACAGCACTGAAACAGGCCCTTCGGCCCACCAAGTCTGTGCCAAACATCAACCACCCATTCATACTAATGCGACACTAATTCCATATTCCTACCAAACATCTCCACCTGTCCCTATATTTCCCTACCACCTACCTATACTAGGAACAATTTATAATGGCCAATTTACCTATCAACCTGCAAGTCTTTTGGCTTGTGGGAGGAAACCGGAGCACCCAGAGAAAACCCACGGAGACACAGGGAGAACTTGCAAACTCCACACAGGCAGTACCCGGAATCGAGCCCGGGTCCCTGGAACTGTGAGGTTGCGCTGCTAACCACTGCGCCACTGTGCCGCCCTGATGATGTCGATCAAGTTCAGGGGACTTATCAACCCGCATCTCCAACAATTCGCTCAATATCACTTCCCTAGTGATTATATTTGTCTCGATTTCCGCGCTCCATTCCATTTTCTAATTTATAGTTATTTCTGAAATGCTACTTGAATCCTCTATAGTGAAGACTGATACAAAATGCCAGTTCAATTCATATACCATCTCTTTATTTTCCATTATCAATTCATCAAAGTCATTTTCTATCGTACCAACGTTCACTTTAACCCTTTCCTTCAAAAGAAAACTATATCATCTGTTTTTATATATCTTGCTAGCTTTCTCAAATACTCTAAATTTTTCCTCCTATCGTTTCTTCATTTGTTTTAGATTGTGTCCAATCTTCTGACCTCTTATACATCTTTGTGCAATCTTACACTTTTTCTGCAAGTTGTATGCTATCTTTTTTAGGTAATCACAGTGGTGCGTCCTCCTATTGGAATGTTTCTTTTTTGTCGAATATATCTATTCGGTGTATTCTGAAATATTCCCTCAATGTCGGCACCTCTATTAACCTATCCCTTAACCTAATTTGCCAGTTGACTTTAGTTATCTCTTCTATCATGCCCTTATAATTTTCCTTATTTAAGTTTAAAATGCCAGACTTGGACCCATTCTTCGCTCATTCAAACTGAATGTAAACTTCAATCATGTTATGATCCCTGCTACCTAGGGGCTCCTTTACTGTGAGGCCATAAATTAATCTAATCTCCTTGCACAATACCATATCTGGTATCGCCGGCTCTCTGATTAGCTACAGAGCCTGCTTTTCCAAGAAACTATCCTGAAAACATTCGATGAACTCTTCATCAATGCTACCTTTGCCATCTGATTTTTCCAGTCTACAGGCACATTGACATCCCCCATGATCATTACTCTAACTTTCTGTCAAGTTCCCATTATTTCTTCCAATATACTCTGTCCTACCATGTGGCACTGTTAGGGAGCTTGTACGCACTCTCACAAGTGTCGTCTTCCCTTTATCATTTCTCATCTCCAGCCAACCCGCGTCTATATCCTGGGTTCTTGAACTTAGGTCACCCCTGTGTAATGTGCTAATGCCATCAGTAATAAACAAAGCCACAGCTCCACCTTCTCCAAGCCTCCTGTCCTTTCAAAATTACATGTACTCTTCAATATCCAGGTGGCAATCTATGTCAGGCTGGAGACATGTCTCGAAACGTTACAGGATCATGCTTATTTATATCTATTCGTGCTATCAGTACATCTGTGCATTTTCAAAGGCGACCTGCATACAAATACTTTAGTTTTGTTCTCTTACTATTTTTGCAACGTCTAGCCTTGACTACTGATTTATTCTGAGATTTTTAAACTCTGCCCCTTCTGCCACAATATATTTATCTTTTCTCATCGTAATTCCTTTCTCTCTTGCATTGGCCTACTCTGATAATGTCAGCGGGCCGCTGCGTTGTCAGGAATCAACTTCTTTTTAAACAGGGCGTGACATCTACAACACTCCAGTCCATTGTCATCATGCCCATATTCAAAGAATAAAGAATAAATAACAAAGAACAAAGAACAAAGAACAGTACAGAACAGGAACAGGCCATTCGGCCCTCCAAGCCTGCGCCGATCTTGATGCCTGTCTAAACTAAAACCTTTAGCACATCCAGGGACCGTATCCCTCTATTCCCATCCTTTTCATGTATTTATCAAGATGCCTGTTAAACGTCGCTATCGTATCTGCTTCCAACACCTCGCCCGGCAGCAAGTTCCAGGTACTCACCACCCTCTGTGTAAAGAACGTGCCTCGCACATCCCCTCTAAACTTTGCCCCTCGCACCTTAAACATATGTCCCCAAGTAACTGACTCTTCCGCCCTGGGAAAAAGCTTCTGACTATCCACTCTGTCCATGCCACTCATAACTTTGTAAACCTCTATCATGTCGCCCCTCCACCTCCGTCGTTCCAGTGAAAACAATCGGAGTCTATCCAACCTCTCCTCATAGCTAATGCCCTCCATACCAGGCAACATCCTGGTAAACCTCTTCTGTACCCTCCCCAAAGCCTCCACGTGCTTCTGGTAGTGTGGCGACCAGAATTGCACAAAATATTCTAAATGTGGCCTAACTAAAGTTCTGTACAGCTGCAGCATGACTTGCCAATTTTTATACTCTATGCCCTGACTGATGAAGGCAAGCATGCCGTATGCCTTCTTGACTACCTTATCCAACTGGTTTGCCACTTTTAGTGACCTGTGGACCTGTACGCCCAGATCTTTCTGCCTGTCAATATTCCTAAAGGTTCTGCCATTTACTGTATAATTCCCTCCTGCATTCGACCTTCCAAAATACATTACCTCACATTTGTCCGGATAAACTCGATCTGCCATCTCTCCAGACAAGTGTCGAACCAAACTATATCCTGCTGTATCCTCTGACAATTCTCATATCTATCCGCAACTCCACCAACCACTGTGTCATCCACAAGTAGACTAATCAGACCAGCTACATTTTCCTCAAAATCATTTCTATATACTACAAACAGCAAAGGTCCCAGCACTGATCTCTGCAAATGACCACTAGTCGCATCCCTCCATTCAGAAAATCACCCTTCCATTGCTTCCCTCTGTCTTCTATGACCGAGCCAGTTCTGTATCCATCTTGCAAGCTCACCTCTGATCCTGTGTGACTTCACCTTTTGTACCGGTCTGCCATGAGGGACCTTGTCAAAGGCTTTACTGATGTCCATATATATATAACATCCACTGCCCTTCCTTCATCAATCGTCTTCGTCTCTTCCTCAAAAAACTCAATACATTTAGTAAGACACGACCTCCCCTTCACAAAACAATGCAGCTTCTCGATAATAAGTTTGTTTCCAAATGGGAGCAAATCGTGACCCGAAGAATTTTCCCTGATTATGTCCCTACCACTGACGTATGGCTCATTGGTCTATGCTTTCCTGTATTATCCTTGCGACCCTTCTTATACAAAGAAACAACATTAGCTATTCTCCTGGAGCCAATGAGGATACAACGATTTCTGTCAAGGCCCCAGCAATTTCTTCCTTTGCCTCCATCAGTATTCGCCCTTAGACGGGCAAGGTTGTACAACCTGCCAACTGAACTTGTGTGGAGCAAAATTCCTACTTCTCAAGACTGGAACGCATGTGAGAACAGAGGGAGAAGAAGATCCCATACAGTGTTGGTGCGAGGATGCAGCCCTGTTCCACGTCACTCAGGATAGGAAAGTGGTCTGATGAGGCGTCGCTGTGCTGAATTGTGCCTTTCATATAGTTATGGAATGAGATGATGATACCTAGTAGCTTTGATGGACATCCAAACGTTTCTAGTAGTTTGAATAGACGACGTCTGCTTTGGTGAGATGAATGAAAGCAACGTAGAGGGGCATCTATTGTTCGTGGCATTTCTCCTGTAGCTGGTGAAGGGAGAACAGCATGTCAATGGTGGATCTCTCTGCTCGAAAGTCGAACTGTGCCTCAGGGTAGACCCGCTCACCCAGCTTCAGGAACCTGTTTGAAGTGACTTGAGTGAAGACTTTCCCCACGATGCTGAGCAGGGAGATTCCACGGTAGTTGTTGCAGTCACAGTGGTGACGCTTGTTCCAACAGAGTGTGATGATATTAGCATCGTGTGTGGTTTCTCTCTATGATTTTACTAATTTAGCAATGAGATTGAGAGGGTATTTCACCGCCTTCTTCAGCTCCTGTCTGAATTTAGTCTGGGTCACAGTGTAAATACAAGTGTTCGTGCAGGAACTAAGAAGCTGCAGTATCTTTGATGTGCGATCTGTGGTAAAGCGAGGGTCAGTGATGGAGGAATAATACTGAATATCTGCTATTCGCCCTTAAATGTAAGGCACTACCTGGGTCACCCATAACAGTATAAAACTGCCGGATATACAGAAGCGTAAAATGATTGATTTCCTGTGATTCTCCATCTCTGGATACTTGTGATTTGTTCCATTGCTGTGGCGCCGGAATCCCCTGCTGCCTTTACTGAGAATGAAATCCGTCTGACAGTCAGAACATTGAGCAGCAACATCAGAAAGACCGGGAGACAAGGTGCTAAAATGAGGTCAAACAATTGAAATGCCCCCCATATTGGGGAAGGATAGAAGCTCAGTTTAAAATGACAACCCATGGGAACATTATCAGTAATGTCATGTTGTTCCCGTATAAAGTACCAGGGGAGAGACTCTAAACAGCCCAGCACACTCACTGTTCCTAAAACCACAGCCACTGTTTTCTCGCTGCAATATTTTGTTTTCAGCTTCTCACAACAAATGGCCACAAATTGATCAAAGGTGAAATTGACTGTGAGCTGGACAGAAACAACTGTGGTTGCAAAAAGCAGAACCTTAATGAGAGAACATTAATGAGAGACCCTAAGTCTCAGGAATGAATATGGGAAATAAATTAAAACAATCCAGTTCAAAATGGGACATGTGATAACGACCAGGAGATCAGACACTGCCAATCCCATCAGGAAGACAGTGATACATTTGGAAACATTGCACTTTCCTCCAGATAGGATCATGAAGTTAACTGAAAGACAGGGAAAAGGAAGCAGAGAAGCTACTGATCATAACTGGAGACAAAGCAACAGTTTGACAGGATCTGGCCTGAAATTTCCAGCTTTGTTGCTGCATCGAGCAGACAAAACTGATTCATTGACCTGGGCAGTGCTTTGTCACAGTGAAATGTTTTAAAAACACAATTATTAATAATCAACTGAGAAATTGATACAGAAAGTGAATAAAGTCAGTCCCAGATCCACTGGATGTATTGAGTGAGCATGCAGTGACAGTGAGGAAATGAGAAGGGGTTTTACAGAGATGGAATCCAATGGGTTAACTGGAATTTTTTTCGGGATGGTTTGAGGAGAGCGGCATGTATAGCTGGCTTGTTGCTCTGGGTTCAGGGAACCGACAGGGACTGTTGCCAAATGGAAAAGGTTGAAAGCTGCAGCGCCGAGTTTTAGTAACAGACATGATCTAGAATAGCGGAGCAGGCTCGAAGTGCTGAATGGCCTCCTCCTGCTCCTTTATTCCTGTATTCCGATCAGGTTGGACAAGGCAGATGGAGGTGGTGCCAGTGAGTGAGATTTGGAGGGAGAGAAAGAAAAGGACATGTTGGAGCAGGAGGGGAGACTGGAGCAGATGGTTTGGGAAAGTGGATAAACTGAAGCAATGGATGAGGAGACTGAGGATTCAATACAGTGAGAGGAGAGACTGGGATTCACAGGGAGAAACTGCAGCACAGTGTTAGAGCAAATCTCATCCATGGATCCCAATAATACAACTCAATTCATACATTCAAACAATAATCCTTGTGGTTATTGGTGTTGGATCACCGTTCATTTTTTATACAATATAGTCAATATATTTAGTTTATACAGGCAATTAAATATAAATTTAAATATATTTCTGATTTCAGCCACTTTCTTTATTGAATTCTGCAGTCACTGACATTTTAATGTGCAGTAGTTAAATAATGAATTACCATCAGTGAACATCCAAGTCTCCACTTGTTCACCTACACTCTTCACTTCATCTACAATATAAACAGAAACGAAAGATTCTTCCGGACAAACCTCACAATCATTGAAATTCCTTCTCCTGGAATTATAAAGTAATCCGTTAGTATGTGGGATTGTTTAATTAATAAAACACCAACATCAGCGCTGCAGCTGATAATCGACAGTTAATTGGAAAGACTCTTGATTCCAACTGATAGAGTGAAAACCAATAAAACATCACATCAATACTTTCTATTTTACAACGTAGTCCAGTGACATTGAAGGCTCCACAGTGAAGCAGGGAAGGAGATGTGAAAGTGTCAGCAGCAAACTCAGTTCAGGAGCCAGACCTCTGAACCAGCGTCAGACACACACAGAATGAAATAATATTTGATAACTCTGATTACCAATAAATACACTGATATCCCCGTTATACTGAGCCATGTTATTGGGGAGGGAGGACATTGTGCTGTCCCCTTGTACCAATGAGTCCGTGAGATGTCTCATAATCTTGACAAAATAAAAACATTCATAAAAATATTCCAGGACGGATTAGATCCACATCATGGAACTGTTCAGAGCTCAGATGTTCAGATGGTCTGATCTTGATCTTCACCAAGATGCTCGATTTGAATGCAATCAATACACAGAATAACCCAGTAACAATGCCACGGTTACCAAAATCAATACCATTAAAGACATAATTCAACTCCTGCAAGACTGAAAGTGTAGACAATGAGGAGTTTTCATCCGTAAATTGCTGGAAAAGAACAGGTGGCTGTGTAAAACACACAGAGTGAGAAACAATACCGACTACAGCAGCACAGTTAACATCGATTTACACCATTAACAGCTGAGACACAGTCTTACCAGGAATTCCAATTGCTGCAAGCACTGGATAGTAAATGCGTTGTATCTGATAAATTACAGGATATCCCATTTCTGTGAGAAACAAAGACTGCTGTTAGCCTGTAATCCACAGCTCCAGCAGGCACTCTGAGCTGATCCATTCCAATAGGTCCTGATTTATACAGGGGATAAGTCTCCACTGACACGGTTATACCCCTGATCATTGCTATTAGTTACACTCACCTGAACAAACACATTACATCAGCAGCTTTGACTGTGATGTAAATAATCTGGCGGATAAAATACCAATAATTTTAATGTTAGTGACATTTTCTGAGTAAGACCTCTCTCGGGAATAAACCTGAAATCGGTACTCATTCGGGATAGATGCTACAATTATGAGTGGCGTCATTTACATTTTCTATATTATTGTCTTGACCTTGTTCACGCTCAGGTTTCTATTGTAAATGTAACTGACCTGTCTGCAGTGGACACTAAATTCAG
The DNA here is from genome assembly GCF_036365525.1 of Heterodontus francisci. Taxonomy (NCBI): domain Eukaryota; kingdom Metazoa; phylum Chordata; class Chondrichthyes; order Heterodontiformes; family Heterodontidae; genus Heterodontus; species Heterodontus francisci. The sequence goes on from NW_027141790.1 coordinate 163,242, forward strand.
GGACAAAAACAAACCCGTTTCACTCTGTTCCTGCCTTTTCCCAGTTAGAATTTGAAATTTGGGACCTGATTTGGGACCATGTTCAGGGCTACAGCCTAAAAGACTACTGTGGGTGATATTCGGGGACAGACTGTGTTCACGTCCATTGGGGAGCCAGTCGCACAGTGATAATATCACTGGTCAAGTAATGCAGAGGCCCAACCTAGTGGCCAGGTGACAGGTATTCAAATCCCACCATGACAGCTGTATAAAATAGAGGGAACGACTTTACCGATCAAACGTTGACAACAGCATGCTACTGTTGGGGTGTAAAGTGTAAGCCAATATTCATCAGGCCCATCAAAATAAACACACTATATACAAGATCCACTGCTTAGAGTATCCATTTGATAGATTTATAGCCCCAATTTTAAGCTGTTCACCTCGCTGGAATCTTACAGGTTTGCCACGGATGCCCATTTTGCATCCCAATTGATTTTATGATCCAGTGAAGTCAAACTGAGCAAGGTGTAAACTGCATCTTACTTGAATCCACTCAAATCCCGGGCTAGGCTAAAATTAGAACTCACGTTACACTTTTCGTAATGAAATTTCACTGGTTTCCACATCGTCAAGTTCTTATCATGTCATCATTTTCAGGTTCTCTGCAGAATGCTGTGACATGAAATCAAATTGCTACAAATATCCTCAACAGTACCCTTGGCAATAAATGCATGTTTGAAAAGTCGGTACCAGCAACATCAGAAATATGAAGGAATAATGCCCATCACCAGTGATAACCTAAGAGCTGCACTCCCTCTTGGAATCTCTGATGTGTCATGAATGTAACTGATGTCTATCTTCTGAAGGGAAATACTGTGTGAAATATTGAGAAATTATTCATCCGGTTTCATGATTAATGAAAAACTTGCAGAGGCACCTAGACATAATTAAGTAATAATTTCAATCACATATCAACACCAGGTACAGGCTGTACCAGCAATAACTGCTGAAAGGTAAATTACATCAAGCTAACAACACAGAAAAAGGCTATTTGGCCAGCTGGTCTGTGCCACTGTTTATATTTCTTCCGCCCGACTTCATCTGACCTGATCTGCATATCGTTTTATTTCTTTCTCCCACATGCACTTATCTAGCTTCCCGTGAAAGACATCTGCACTAATCATCGCAATTACTGCCAGAGGTAGCAAGTTCTGCACTCTAACCACTCTCTGTGTCAAGAAAATTCTCATGAATGTTATTGGATTTGTTAGTAGCTATCTTATAATTACAGCCCCTAGTTTTTGAATCCCCCCACACCCTCACCGAACCCCCCCTCCCCCCCACCACTATCAAAGTGAAAAAGAAAGCCCAATAACATTTAGGGGCATGTTTTCCCCCCTCACACAACTTTGAAAGTTTTTCAAAATGTAAGATTCATACTAACCCTTCGTTTCTTTTCAAAATTGATTAAACCACCCGACAGGAGAGAAACAAGGACAACAAACATGAATTCGATTTGTGGAAAGATTGGATTTTTACGGCAACATTGTGGACTTGAATGGTCAGGAGCAAAATACAGCCCTCTAAATTTGGTTTCAAATTAGTATGCGGCCAAAACTCAATTATGTATACAACACCAAAGGTGCAATACATGCACTGCCAAGTCATTATTTCATAAAACAGACAAGGCTGTAAAACGCTTTGGGATATCCTGAGGTCATGAAAGGTGCTATAAAAATGCAAGCTTTTCTTGGCAATGAAACTTCTGTAATTAGTTCCTCCCACTAAATGAAGAATTATCACCCTTCCCCGCAACCACCAGTCCTGACTAAACTAAAGATCAAACTTTCCCGTTCTCTGAACATGCATTCCTTTGCGTCATAATCAGATGGTGCATCAAAACCCAGCTGTTGAAGGAAGATCAGTTCTGGAAGAGCTAGTGGTAATCAGCTCTCCAGAATCCAACTCAAAGTCAACCGCAGTTTCGTTCATCTCCTCTTTGAGCACATCCGGGACTCTGTGCCCTTGTCCTGGCTTTCACCGGTTCCTGCTCACCCATGTTCCCCTGTGCTCACTGGCCTATATTGGCTTCCGCTCTGACACATTCCTCCATGGCCTACCACACTCCCTATCTCTGTAAACTTCTTCTGTCCTGCAACCCTCTGAGATATCTGTGCTCCTCCAATTCTGGCATCTTGGCCGAGGTATGGAATACAAAAGCAGGGATGTAATGCTGAAACTGTAGAAAATGCTGATTAGGCCACCGCAAGAGTATTGTATACAGTTCTGGTCACAACCGGAAAGACATAGGTGCTCTGGCGAGAGTACAGAGGAGATTTACAAGAATGATGCCAGGGCTTGAAAGTTGGAGCTATGAGGAAAGATTACATCGGCTAGGGTTGGATGCTGAGTGGTGACTTAATTGAGGTGCACAAAATTATGAGGGGCCCAGATAGAGTACACAGGAAGGACCTGTTTCCCCTATTGGAGAGGTCAATTACCAGGGTGCCCACATTTAAGGTGATTGGTAGAAGGATTTGAGGGGCCATGAGAAAAATCTTTTTCACCCAAAGTGGGTGTCTGGAAGTCACTGCCTGGAACAGTGGTGGAGGCAGAAACCCTTAACTCATTTAAAATGTGCCTGACATGCATCTGAAATGCTGTAACCAGCAAGGCTACGGACCAGGTGTTGGAAGGTGGGATTAGATTGGGCGGTTGTTTTTTTTTGGTCAGTGCAGACACGATGGGCTGAATGGACACCATTTTTGTCTCAGAATGTGTGGTCACTGCTCGGCAATGGCTTTTGATGTTGCCCATTTTGATAAAGTGGTGGTGTTTGGCACTTATTATCTTGGAGTTTGGAGTCTCTCTGTCCGTGAAGTCATGGTCAACCCAATCCTTGAAGATAGTGGCCATTAACATCGAAAGGACTGCTTACATTTCAGTATGCTTTCTCCTGGCTGGTCCAGACATGATGATGGCTTCCGTCTCCAGCAGTCACTGTGCATATTCTCAGTACAGGGGAGGTCACGTGACCTCTTATTCCATTTTGTCTGAAATCAAAAGTGTGCCAATGTTGGAGCTTAACTCATCATTCACTTTATAGCTCAGAGTTACTTCTTGTGGTAAGCGAATGTGAAATGCCTCAAAACAAATAAAAACAACTTTCTGCTCACACACAGCTCATTTTGCTCTGTGCATTTCCAGGAACCTAATGTGTCACTGATATGATAAGATTTAAGTCAGGCATGGAAATTAGGGAGAGTCCATAACATTTTTGGATTACAGCATTTTTTACTTCAATTAATTTTCCATTCCTTTCCCATCACTCCATCTCCAGTGTGGCAAAGAAAAAGCCACACTTAATATCATCACCATTTGCACAATATATGAAAAAAACATGAGAACAGAAAGTGCTGGAAATACTCAGCAGGTCTGGCAACATCTGTGGAGAGTAAAACAGAGTTAACGTTTCAGGTCTGATGTTCAGCACTGCCTGATTTTATTTCCGATTTCCAGCATCTACATTATTTTGCTATTATGATGCTGATGAAGGAGTTTGGGCATTGGCCGTGAGGTATGATTCCGTGAGTATGACCATGTCAGGCTGCTGTTTGATTAATTTGTGGGCCAGCTCTCCCCATTTTGGCACAGGTCCCCAGATATTAGTGAGGAGGACATTACAGGATTGACTAGGCAGGGTCTGCCTTTGTCATTTCCAGTGCCTAAGTCAATGCCAGGTGGTCTGTCCAGTTTCATTCTTCACTGACTTTTTTTCGCAGTTTGATACAACTGAGAGGCTTGTTCAGCCATTTCAGAGGACAGTTAAGAGTCAACCACATTCCTGTGGGTCTGGAGTCACATGTAGGCCAGACCAGGTAAGGACAGCAAATTCCCTCCCCTGAACGGCCTGACTGAATTAGATGGGGTTTTATGATAATCCAGTAGTTTCATGGTCACCATTACTGAAACTAGCTTTTAATCCCAAATTTATTAATTGGATTCAAATTCCCAGAACTGCCCTGGTGGTGTTTGAACTACTGTCTCTGGATTATTAGACCAGTTACATTGCTATGCTGCCATTCCATTGTGCAGCAAGGTTGGTAGAATGTCATCTATATTACACAGCAGGATTTACAATGAAGCACATTGAACATTCTTTAGTTGGGGTGGTGTGGATGGGTGTATATATCACACCTTGCTACCGAAAGAAAAAGATCTCTGAAATGTCCAGGGTTGTTTCAGACATTGGAGTAGGTGCGAATGTTATCATCAAAACAAGCAAGTCGAAGAAAAGCCACTTTTAAGATGTTCTGGAAGATTTGGTTTTCTGTCATCAACAGTGGACAGATCGCAATGAGTCCTTAGACTGCTGACCCAGACATGTCAGGTGTGTATAGATATTTAGTAACAGTCTCCTATTAGAGCAACAAAAAGACAGCAAACTGCACTGGATTGATATATCAGAAAACATTGCAACAGCTCAATAGAATACCTCAAATGACCGTCATTGTCGTCTGTAACGCTTGATGTTAAAGCACATTTTATCATTCAATATTGTGCTCTGAAAAGGAAAAGAAGACTGAAAATAAATCAGAGGTGTGCGACGAGGGTTTATATTCACTAGAACTAACTAAGTATTGCTTTTTCTCTCTTCAGTGCGAGGAACTGGTTTCCAATATCAACCAAAATGCCCAGTGAAGTCAGCAGTTCAAGCAGGAGTCTCCGGACTGCAACATGATGGGTTGCCTGGCCAACTTTCCTTACCCTATCCCAGCGATGCCGAGACTAATTCAAGGACTTTTACTGTTATTTCAGTAAACAGCTGCTACCTCAGCAGACACTGTGCCTTTGTAGATTGTATAACGCCTTTCCCTTACCCTCCCTTACACCCCTGAAGTGTCTTACGATGCTTCTCTACATTAAAAGGTGCTAAATAATTGCAAGTTTCTGCAGCTCAGTGGAAAACCCTCCTGAGATGGAGGGTTGGGGGTAAACACTCCAACATTTTAGACCTCAGACTGTCCCAAAGCACTTTTCAGCCAATCAAGTACTTTTTGAAGTGTAGTCATAAATGTGGGCTACGCAGTAGTCAATTTATGCCCAGTAACGTCTCACTAAGAACAATGAAATAATGACCAGTTCGCCTGATTTTGAAGGTGTTGGTTGAGGAATACATCTTGTTCAGGACGTAAGATGCTTCCCTGCTCTTCCATCAAATAGTGCCATGGCATCTTTTACAATCTCCTGAGAGCATGGACAAACAGAAAGTTTCAAACAATAGAGATTGAAATCAACAGTATAAATGTGATTTGGAGAAATAAAACTTTAACTGATTCTATTCGCTACATCCTGCCTGAAAAGTTAAAAGAGAATAGTGTACGATTGTTGTGAAAATAACAAGCATCAGTGCAGCTACGAATGTAACAAACAACGTGGACAAAAGGGGACCTACAAATTTGGTGTACTTGAATTTCCAAAATGCATTAAATAGGCTGCCACATCAAAGGTTACTACACAAAATAAGAGTTAATGGTGTAGTGGGTAACATACTAGCATGGATAGGGGATTGGTTAGCAGAGAGTCGGAATGAGTGGGTCATTTTCAGGTTGGCAGGAGGTGACTAGTGGAGTGCCAGGGGGAATCAGTGCTGGGGCCTCAACTATTTACAATCTACATCAATAACCTGGATGTCGGGACCGAATCTATGGGAGCTAAATTTGCAGCTAACACAAAGGTAGCTCGGAAGGTAAGTTGTCAAGAGGACATGAAGGTGGAATTTTATGCTGGCGGTTAGGAGCTCGACATTAGGGGAAACTGACACTGAAATCCTCACATCGCCTCTCGCACGAGCGGCACGCCGAATTTAGTGCCAATCAGACACTTAACTTGACTGCGGACGGCATTCCGTATGATTTAGGACCCTGTCGAAGTCCCAACCGTGTCGAGCTGCTGACCAATCACAGGCCAACAGCTGCAGTGCCACCGTGGAGACCAAGCATTGAGAAGTGGTACTGGAACCAGGTTCAAAGTAGGTCAGGGCAGGAGGACACTTGTAGGGTGGGGGTCACAGGCGTGGAGGGTCAGCAGCAAGGGCAGGGTGGTTGTCTTCAATTTGATCCCCTTCCTGACGACAGGTTCCTCATTCAGGCACGAAGTGATTTTGAATGAGGGACTCCCACCACTGCACTCCACACCACCACCCCACCCCGCCACCCCCTTACCATACCCTGCATCCAGGAAACAGCCCGCACGGATTTTCACGCCGTGCTTCCCGTGCAGTGACAGGGCTGCCCGTCACATGGGTAATTGCAGCTGCAACAAGAGCAGACACTTAATTGAGGGTTAGTTACCAAGTTAAGGTTCTCAATTGGCAGTGGAGCGGGAAAGCCGTTCACAGACCTTCCCATCCAGTCTAAATTTCAGCAAAAGATGTATCGTGGCCGAGTCCCCTCACCTCCAAAGCACCGCAGGGAAGTGCTTAAAATCCCCGCCCCCCCCTCCCCAGAGTGTCTATAAAGGGATATAGATAGGTGAAGTGAGTGGGCAAAAGTTTGTCAGATGGCATATAATGTGGGAAAATATGAACTTGCCCACTCTGGCAAGAAGAATAGAAAGGTAGAATATTATTTAAATGGAGAGAAACTGCAGTGCTCTGCAGTACAGAGGGGTCTCCGTGTCCTGGAACTTGACTAACAAAAGGTTAGTATGCAAGCAAAGCAAGTTATTGGGAAGGCAAATGGAATGTTGTCATTTATTGCAAAGGGAATAGAATATAAAAGTAGGGATGTTTTGCTACATCTGTGCAGGGCCTGAGTAAGACCACATCTGGAGTACTGTGTACAATTTTGGTCTCCTTACTTAAGAAAGGATGAAATTGCATTAGAAGCAGTTAAGAGAAGGTTCACTTGACTGAACGTTCACCCATTGGAGTTTCGAAGAATGACAGGTGATCTAATTGAAACAATTATGATCCTGAGAGGACATGTGTGGGTGCGTACTGGAAGGATGTTTCTCCTTATGGGTGAGACTAGAACTAGTGGATACAGTTTAAAAATGGGGGGGTCTCCCATTTAAGACAGAGTTGAGGAGTAATCTTATCTCTCAGAGGGTCGTTAGTCGGTGGTATTTGCTTCCTCAGAGCCCAGTAGAGGCTGGGTCATTGAATTTTTTCAAGGCTGAGTTAGATAGATTTTTGATAAACAATGGAGTCAAATGCTTTGGAGGGCAGACAGGAAGTGAAGTTGAGGTCACATTCAGATAGGTCATGATCTTATCAAATGGAGGAGTAGTCCCGAGGGGCCGAATGGCCTACTGCTGTTCCTGATTCACATATTCGTATATTTGATAGGGTCACCAGGAGGGGAACCTGCCCGATAGGCAATAACAGGGTAGGATTTTGCGTCAGTAGACACGAACTACAGGCCTAGCCTGTGACACCCACATCCCACGAACTATTAAAAAAAATCATTCTAGTCTCCCAACCCCCATGAAAATTCTAATAGATGGTCAGTCAAGATGCCAAAACCTAATTTTATCACAAGGACTGAAAATCGGTAATTACTGCCTTAAAGTTTGTGCTGCATTGTTTTATGAGCTCAAACAGAAAATCACAAGCTTTGTATCATTCATTTCCTTGTTTTGACAAAGCATTGGTGGATATAATGCTTTTTTTGTTGTTATGTCATCACATTTCAATCCAGTTAAGATAAAGATATCAAAATAAACTGATAATTTTCAGCCACCCTGACAATCTTAGGAAGAGACATTATGGAAAGTTAATGCTTACAAAATTATGTGGTTGCAATAAATTTCTAAAATAAAGGCCACCTGCTGTCAGTGCATTGCCTCCAACTTTTATAATGTGTGAGTATTTTGCCTCTCCTGTTTTTTCCTCTTTCACACAATTGATCATTCTTTCCATCTCTTCTGCAATAGAGGTACCAGGCTGTCAGCATCTCCTACTTAGCTTTCCCTCTTCACACTCACCCCTTTAATTACCATCAAATCAAATTACTTCATACCATCTCTTAGCTTTCCAGGTAACTCAATATCATGGTTCCCTTTTCAAAACTGACACTCCCCAATGATCCTCACTTTGTAAAGGAATATCCAGAATCCTGATGCTACGCAGCTTCTAGTGGTCACTAGATGAATACTCTGGGCTTCTCTCCACACTCCCTGGACTTCATCGCAATCCTCCCCTGCACTCAGACCTCCTTGTTACTTCCTTCCCCCCAATTCGCTACATGGTGAAACAGAAGAAGAAACAGCATCCACGATGGAAGGCGAGGTCTTGTCTTCCAATATCTGAAATTCTTTTCAATGCCCATAGTGTCAGCCATAATAATATACATAATCCAGCACAGCAAGTCACTGTTGCCCACTCCACAAACACACATAGCAATAAAACAAAACTGGGGTGCTTTTACAGGACATTTAACAAATTAAAATATCGACAAAGATTAAGAAAACTTCTGCAGCTTATTAATATGCAAAGTGAAGCCTGATGGGTTGTTGAAGTTAAACATGCAGTGGAGCAAGTCAATTTATTTTTTTAGAGATACAGCACAAAAACAGGCCCTGTGGCTCACTGAGTCCATGCCAACCAACAGCACCCATTTATACAAAACCTACATTAACTCCATATTCGATTCCACTTCCCCACCATTCTCCTACCACCTACCTACACTAGGGGCAATTTACAATGGACAATTTACATATCAACCTGCAACTCTTTGGCTGTGGCAGGAAACCAGAGCACCCAGCAGAAACCCAATCAGACACAGGGAGAACTTGCAAACTCTGCACAGGCAGTACCCAAAACTGAATGTGGGTCGCTGGAGGTGTGAGGCTGTGGTGCTAACCACTGCGCCACCATTAGAAATGCAATTTAAAAATTCTAAAGTATACACCCACAAGAACAGTGTTTGCTTTCATAGTTATAATACCACAACCTGCTAGCCGTAAACAGAAGGATTACCGAGCAGATGACATGTTGTTTTCCTGAATTCAGTCCAGGAATTGGTTCGAAAATCTGGTTTGAAATTGGAATTTGTTTACCGAATGTTGTTAGGGAGAACACATGGGAGAGGAAATGGAGGCTGGACAACAAATGAAACACTGTCCAAGATCCATCATTAACCTCAATAAAATGGTGGAAAAGTTCCTCTGCAGTTAGTGGTTAAAAAGTATTTTGTAAAGAAAAGGAAACAAAAACTCTAGCTGTCAGTCATCTTCATTACACCCACCAGGCTGGATTCTGTGCTGAGGCAGGACTCACTGCACCAGTCCAAAAATATGGAGAGAACCCCACCTCTGCCTTTTTGTGTCCCCCAGCAGTGATCCTCCAAGTCCTTTTGATTCAAGGTTTTAGGAGGTGAGATTTCCGTCCCTTTAAATACTTTGAAGGGACGGGGATCCTACCTCCAAGAGCTGCTGGCCAATCAGAGGACAGGCAGCTCAGCAGTATCAGCAGCGCCACCATGAAGAGTGGCCAGTGCCAGTATTGCAGAGGTCTCAGACCCAGGCCCAGCAGTGGAGCCCCAGAACAGAGGTAGATGAGGCGGGGTCGTCGGGACCAGGGCAGAAAGCTCCAAAAGGGATGGGGGGAGGCGGTCATTCAGTCCAGGAGAACAGGGATCCGGGAGGGGGGTAAAGTTGTTACACCTCCCACGGAGGAGGGGTACCCCTCCTCAAAGCATGTAGGGATGGCACCTTGTTTTACAAAGCGTCCTGCCTGCACGTCGAAGGCCCCCCTCGCTTCTGGTAAGATCCCAGCGGCGATGGGAGGAGGCACTGAATTGACCATTAATAGGCCACTTAATGGTGTCAGTTGGCATCTGGGTGCAAAGGTGGTCATCTGCCTATCCTGTCTCCAGGAGGATCGCTGGTCAATGGGGCCCTCTGGCCCGCCTTGCCCTCTGCTACTGGTCACAATACTCCGTATCCCCCCGCCTCCGATTCTACATCGCTGGGACCCTAAACTCCCGGCCACCATTTTACATCATGTGGCCTAATACTGTTTTGGTCGTTGCATATAGTTGATGTGTGTTGCCTTCATAGGGTATGAAAAAACCAAGTCTGGAATATCTAGGAAATTCGATTTAGAAGAACCATCCTGAACGATCCTTTAAACATTATTTACACTGTTACTTGATTCCATGTTAATCACCAAATTTTGTGCAGCTCGCTATTCTGGCACATTGAAAATCCTTACCATTATCTTCCTCTTAAATTCTCTGTGACAAACCTTAAAGACTTAAACCATCTTATTTGCATTTATAGATAGAGGAGGCCTCTTGGTCTATTCAACCAAATCATAACTATTTTCTCACTCAATTCCATTCTTTGGAATCTCAATTCCATTTTTCCATTGCCTTTTACCCATGACCCAACAAAACAATCTACCTCTCAGCCTTGAAATTTTGAATTAGCCCAGCATTCCTAGCCTTTTAGAAGTTCCAGATTTCCGTGCCCTTTGTGTGAACAACTGCATCCCAATTACACACCTAAATAGCTTAGCTCTAATTTTACGACTGTGCCCCTTTTTCGCATATCCCCCATCAGAGGAAATTATCTTCATTTATCCCAACAAATCCCTTTATCACCTTAAACAAATCAATGACAACACTTCAACCTCCGAAACTCAAGTTTATAAGCCAAGTTTTTGCTTTCTATCCTAATAATTTATCCCTTTAACCCAACATATCATTCTGTGCATTGCCCCCTACACAACAAATCTACCCATTCTGAGGTGCCCTAAACTGAATGAAGTATTCCATATAGAGTTTGATCAAGGCTCTGCACAACTGAAGCATCACTTCCTCTCTTTTGTATGAAACGTCCTTGAGAGGCCAACATTCCATTAGCTTTTTGATTGCTTTTAATATCTATGAACTAGCTTTTAGTTATTTGAACAAGGACACAAAATACGTTTATGTCCCTTTATACCTTCCGGTAATCATCTGCACAATTTATTGTGTCTCCTAACTTAGTGCTATCTGCAAACTTAGATATGTAACTCCATTCCTTCACCTAATTCATTGATGTATATGCTGAAAAGCTGAGGTCCCAATACTGATACTTGGGGAGCACCAATTGTCACCTCCCACCAATCAGTTAATGAACTTCATCTTCACTACCTTCTACCTCCCAACCAATTATCCATCAACGCCACAAAATTACCTCGATTACTGGGTGTCTTTGACCAAAAACAGAATAGGAACTGAGAAATAGGAGCAGCGGAAATTCAGTCAGTCTTTATGCTCCTGCTCCAACATTCAATAAGATCATGGCTAATCTTCTGCCTCAACTCCAACTTCCCACACTCTCGCCATAGCCCTTAATTTCCTTAGTCTCCAAGAATCTATTGATATCTATTTTGATTATATTCACTGGCTGATCATCCACTGCCTTCTGGAGTGGAAGATTCCAATGATTCACGACCCTCTGGTTGAACAAATGTTTCATCTCAGTCCCAAATGGGTGACCCCTTATTCAGAGACTGTGATCCTCAGTTCTAGGGTCATCAGCCAGGGAAACATCCTCCCAGCATTCACCCTATCAAACTCCTTAAGAATTTCATCCATTTCAATGCGATCACCTCTCATCCTTCGAAACCCATCATTAATAACCTTAAGGGAAGAAAATCTGTCGTCTTACCTGATCTGACCTACATGTAACTCCAGACCCATATCAAAATATTTGACTCTTAACTGCCCTCTGAAATGGCCTAGCAGGCCTCTAAGTTGCATCAAATTGCTATAGAAATGTCGAAAAAGAATGAAAATGGACCGACTATCTGGCATCGACCAAAGCACTGGAAAGAAAGGCAGTCTGTGCTCAATCAACACTGCAAAGCCCTCCTCACTAACATCAGGGGAGTTGTGCCAAAATGGGGAGAGCTGTCCCACAGACTAGACAAGCAGCAGTTTGACATATCATACTCACAGAATCATACCTTACAGTCAGCGTCCCAGACTCCTCCATCACTATCCCTGGATATGTGCTGTCCCATCAGCAGGACAGATCCAACAGAGGTAGCAGCACAGTGGTATACAGTTGGAAGGGAGTGGCCCTGGGAGTCCTTAGCATGTGGTTCAAACCTCATGAAGTCTCATGATATCAGGTGAAAGCAAACCTCCTGCTGATTGCCACCTACTGCCCTCCTTCAACTGAAGTATCAGTACTCCTCCATGTTGAACACCACTTGGAATAAATACTGAGAGTGTCCGGGTGGGAGACTTCAATGTCCACCACCAAGAGTGGCTTGGTAGCACCACTACTGACTAAGCTGGCAGAGTATTGAAGGACATATCTGCTAGGCTGCGCCTGCTGCAGATGGTGAGAGAACCAGCAAGAGGGAAAAACATACTTGACCTCATCCTCACTAATCTACATGCCACAGATGCATCTGACCATGGCAGTATTGGCAGAATTAACCACTACACAGTCCTTGTGTCGACGATGTTTCAGTTGTCATACTGAGGATACATTCCATTGTACTATGTGGAACCACCACCGCGTTAAATGGGATAGATTCAGAACAGATCGAGCAGCACAAAACTGGGCATCCATGAGGCGCTGTGGGTCATCAACAGCACAAGTGTATTCAACCACAATCTGTAACCTTACAGCCTGGCATATCCCTCACCATACCATCACCAGGGATTTAATCTTAGTTCAGTGACCAGTGCAGAAGAGCAGGCCAGGAACAGCACCTGGCATACCTAAAGATGAGGTCTCAACCTAGTGAAACAACAACACTGGATCACATGCAAACAGCAGAAGCAGAATATGATAGGCAAAGCAAATCAATCCGCAGCCAAAGGATCAGTTCAAAGCCCTGCAGTCCTGCGCATCCTATCATGATGCCAATAAATGGCTGAATGCTCTGGATACAGCAAAGGCTATGATGCCAACAACGTTCAGGTTGTGGTACTGAAGATTTGTGTTCCAGAACTATCTGTGCCATGAGCCAAGTTGTTTCAGTACAGCTATAACACTGGCATCGACCTGGCAATGTGGAATATTGTCCGGGTATGTCCTGTCCACAAAAAAAAGAACAAATCCAATCCAGCCAATTACCATCACATCGGTCTACTCTCAAACAACAGCAAAGAGATGGAAGATGTCATAGCAAGTACGTTCAAACAACACTTATTCAGCAATAATCCGTTTACCAGTGCTCAGTTTGGGTTCCACCAGGGCCACTCAATTCCAGACCTCATCACAACCTTGTCCAAACAGTGACAAAATAACTGAATTCAAGAGATGAGGTAAGAGTGATTACCCTTGACATCAAGGCAGTATTTGGCTCAGTGTGGCATCAACGAGCTCCAGCAAAATTGAAGTCAGAGTCATTTACAGCATAGAAGGAGAGCAGTTGGCCCATCGAGTTCATGCTGGATCTCCAAACTTGGAAGAATTACACTTGGTCCCCATATCCAAATCATTTATATAGATTGTGAACAGCTGTGGCCCAAGCACTGATCCTTGTGGTATCCCACTAGTAACAGTCTACCTTACTGAGAATGACCTGTTTATTCCTACTCTTTGCTTTCTGTCTGTTAATCAATTCTCAATCCATAACAGTATATTGCCCCCAAGCCCATTTTGTTGACTAACCTCCTGTGTGGGACCTTATCAAAAGCCTTCTGAAAATCCACAGACACCACATCCACTGGTTATCCTTTATCTATGCGACAAGTAACATTCTCAAAAAACTCCAACAGTTTTGTCAAATACGATTTCCCTTTCATCAATTCACGGTGATTCTGTCCAATAATATCTTAATTTTCCAAGTGTCCAATTATCACATCTTTCAGAATAGGTTCTAACATTTTCCCCACGACTGGAGTCAAAGTAACAGGTCTGTAGTTCTCCGTTTTCTCTCTCGCTCCCTTCTTAAATAGTTGGGTTACATTTGCTACTTTCCAATCTGCAAGAACTCTTCCAGAATCTACAGAATTTTGAAAGATAGCCTCCAATGTATCCACCATCTCGAAAGCCACCTCCTTCAATAATCTGGGATGTGGCTCATCTGGTCCAGTGGATTTATCAACTATCAATCCAATTAATGTTTCGGGTCCACCTCTTTATTGATACTAATTCCTCTCACTTTTATAATTCCCCTGGTTTCCCTGGTACTTCTGGGAGATTGTCTGTATCTTCCTCCGTGAAGACAAACGCAAAGTCATTCTTTAGTCTCTCTACCACAAAGTGCCCTGTCTCCACCTGTAATGGACCCACATTTGTTCGAACGAATCTGTTTATTGTCACAGACCTAAAGAACCTTTTACAATCGCTTATGCTTCTCACTGGTTTGCATTCATAGTCTCTTTTCACTTTCTTTATCCTTTGCTGGAATCTAAATTGTTCCCAATCCTCAGGCTTACCACTTTTTCCAGCAACCTGATAAACAACTTCCAATCATCTAATTCAATCTTTAATTTCTTTTGTTACCCACATCATCAACCAGAAACTTAACTGGACCAGCCAGATAATTACCTTGCTACAAGAGCAGGTCAGAGGCTGGAAATTCTGCGGCGTTTAAATCACCTCCTGACTCTCCAAAGCCCGTCAACCATCCACAAGGCACAAGTCAGGAGTGTGATGGAATGCTCTCCACTTGCCTGGATGAGTGCAGCTCCAACAACACAAAACGCTCGACATCATCCAAGACAAAACAGCCCGCTTGATCCATCACTGGCACACAGTGGCAACATTGTAACCACCTGCAAGATGCACTGTAGCATCTCACCAAGTCTCCTTTCGCAGCACCTTCCAAACCTGTGACCTCTACCACTAGGAGGACAAGGGCAGCAGACACATGGGAACAACACCTCTTGCAGGTTCCCCTCCAAGCCACACACCATCCTGATTTGAAGCGAGATCGCATTTCCTTCACGGTCGCTGGGTCAAAATCCTGGAACTTCCTTCCTGATAGCATAGGGGTTCAAAAAGGCAGCTCACCATCACCTTCTCAAGGACAATTAAGGATGGGCAACAAGTGCTTGTCTTGCCATCAATACTGACATCCCATGAAGAAATTTAAAAATCCTAGTTTACTCTGTCTCTTCTCATAACAGAATCCCCTCATCCTAGCAATCAGCGCAGTAAACCATTGTTTCACTCCCTCCAAGCTAAGTGTGTCCTCCCTTACGAAAAGATGAACAAAACGAGAAACAGTATTGCAGTTGTGGTCTCACTAAGAACTTATCTACGGTTGTCATTAGATTTCTTCACTCAATTACAAAGGGTTGGTGATTAAAAGGCTATCACACTATTTGCTTTCTGTATCTACATGTTAACTTGCTGATATGTGAACAAGAACACCCAGCTTCCTCTGAATACCAAAATGGTACCAGTTGTACCTGATTTGTACCAGTACAAATTACACCAACAACTATTCAGATAAAAAATACTGATGGACGCTTAAATAAAGCAGCGCTGAAGTCTACGATGTTTCCACACGTTGCTTCTCGGTGATATGAAGGCACATAACAGCTATCCTTAGGTTTAAACTGTGTTTACATGGTTACTGGTTTCTGCTGTCATTGCAAGACCATTGTGAAGTCACCTGCACAATGTGCAGGACCAAAACGTATTGCATTTAAATATAAACATTAGTAGCAAAGAAATGAAGTATACTTGAACAGTTATGTGTTGTAAAGTTGGTGGAATATTTCACCTTACATCAGTTAGAGAACTCTGTGTTTTACTAGATAATGACATTCAATGCTACCAAGCGTTTTCATGCAAAAGAGTTTTCATGCCAAAAGCAAACATGAGGGGTTGAGTGGAAGTTACCTCTGTTGCCGCAGAGACATAAATATGTATTGGAGTATCGAGCATGTTAGTGTGTCAATTTAAATATCTTCTAAAGTGGTTTGACTGGAGAGGCTAGGATTGTTCTCCTTTGGTGGGTTTTGATGGAGTAAATAATGATTTGGAAACAGATGTCACAGATTTAAGTTCATTGGCAAAAATTCTGGGGTGGTGGGGGGCGGGGTGCAGTGGGGATGAAGGAGAAAGATAATGTTTTGAATGAATATTGCAAGTTATGATCTGGAATCTTCTGTCCAAGGTTGGCGGGAGCCGATTCAGTCATAACGTTTAAATGGGAATTGGCTGCACACTTGAAAAGGAAAAATCTGCAGGGCTACGGGGAAAGAACAGGGAGTGAGACCAATTGGCTATTTCTCTCAAAAATCTGGCAGTGCTCCGATGGGCCGAATGGCCACTTCCTGCGCTGTATGATTCTAAGAAAACTGGAGGTGCATTACCTTTAGCGGAGCCATGTGGGGATGGAGAGCAGCATGCGCCTGGTGGTGGGGTAAGGGTGGGTTGGGGGTGGGGGTGGAGGGGGAGCGAGGAGACGGACAATCCCAACATGATTCCAGCTGTTTATCACGATTATTCTACCTGTACAAGTAACATGAATGTGACTTTTAACTGTCATACAAACTTCTACTGTAGGGAAGTCATTTTCAAAAGTAGAAGAAATCTGGTGCAATACTTTGATAATAGATTATTTTTTCTTCCGTTCCTGCCCAGTTTCCTCCCTCCACTCGAAGAAAAGGTTGACTCCTTCTGTGGCACGGTTTCATGTACCTGTCGCTTTGAGGCACTTCTCCAAAGCAGCCATTTTCATTTGAGCCAGGACAGTGAATGCTTTCAGCTTAACTGACCACACCGAGAGCAGAGGGGAAAGCAAGAGAGAGATCAGCAACCCAACTGAACCCAAACTCGTGTCAAACACACACATGGATGTCACTGGATAACAATCAGGAGCAAAGGCCATGATCATTTTGCTCTCCCTAATTAAAGAGTAGTTGAGGCCAATAGTGGCAATCCCACCACCATGGCAGCTGAGATGAACTAACATAGCACATAAAGTAAATTGAATCTGGAACCTTCCTGGTCTGCACTGAGTACTGCTGGAGGACACAGAGTGTGAATGATGGCAGGAAAGGTGATGTGTCAGGGATGTAGTATGTGGTAGCTCCTGGATGCCACGGCAATCCATGGCAACCATGTATGCAGTAAGTGTCTTTGGCTTGAGGAGCCTCGGCTCAGAGTAGTTGAGCTTGAGCCGGAGCTGTAGATACTATGCTGCATCAGGGACGGGGAAAGTTACCTGAACACATTGTTCCAGAAGGTAGTCACACCCCTTCGGATAGGGTCGTTTGTTTTGGTCACTGGTCAGGTCTGGAGCCTGTGACTGTAAATCAGGCAGGTAAGGGGATTGAGAAGGTGGGAGTGGAAGAGCTTCAGCCCTTGCAATTGAGCAACAAGTTTGAGGTTCTTGCAGCTTGTATGGACAAGAGCGAGGGCTATAGTGTTGATGAACAGACTGACTGTGATACCATGGCACAGGAAACCGTTCAAGTGGGGGGAGAGAAAAAGAAAGTAGTGTTAATAGGAGACAGCATAGTGAGGGAGAATGACATGTTCTCTGCAGCAAACAGGGGAAGTCCAGAAGGCTGTGTTGCTTGCCTGGTGCCAGGGTTAGGGACATCTGCTAAGGGCTAGAGCGAAACTTACAGTGGGATGGGGAAGATCCAGCCTTCCTGGTCCATGTAGGTACCAATTACATAGGGAGGCCAAGGAAATAGGTTAGGCATAGTCAGTATGTGGAGCTAGGCACCAAATTAAGAGCCGCAATGAGCCACGTGGAAATTGTAGTAGATCAAATAAAATTAGAGAAATAAATCTGTGGCTCAAAGACTCGCGTGGTAGAAGTGGATTTCGGTTTGTGAGGCACTGGCACCAGTATTGGTGAAAGTGGGGGCTATACCATTGGGACGGTGTACATCTGAACTGTGCTTGGACCAGTGTTCTCTGCCTCACTCTCTGCGATTCCCTTTTTCTCCCTCTCTCTATGTCTCTCCCTCTTTCTCTCCCCCTCTCTCTTTCTCCGCCTCTGTCCATGACTCTGTCTGTGTCTCTCTCACACCACCTCGCCCTCTATCTCTTTTCATCTCTCTCTTCCACCTCTCCTCTTGGACAACATTGCTTTCAGCCGTTCCTTGTTTAATTTAGGACCAGTAACTCTTCCCTGTCGAATCATAGAACATTTAAGGCACAGAAAGAGGCCACTTGGCCCATTGTGTCTGTGTCAGCCAAAAAACGAACTACCTATTGTAATCCCACATTCCAGCATTTTGTCCAGAGCCCTACAGCATATGGCACTTGAGCTTCGTATCCAGACTCATTTTGAATGAGCTGAGGGTCTCCACCTCAACTACCCTTTCAGGCAGTCAGTTCCAGACCATCACCACCCTCTGAGTGAAAAATATTTTCTTCATCTCCCCTCTGATTTTTCTAGCAATCACTTTAAGGCCATGCCCCCCACACAAATGACCTCACTGTTAAGGTAAATAGACGATTCACCTCCACTCTATCCAGACCTCTCAGAATTTTGCACATTTCAATCAAATCTCCCCTCCGCCTTCTCTGTCCCAAGGAAAACAACCCCAGCATATCCAATCTTTCCACATAGCTGCATTTTTTCAGTGCTGGCAACATCCTCGTAAATCTGCTCTGTACTCTCTCTGGTGCAATTACATCCTTTCTGTAATAAGAAGACCAGAATTTCACATATTACTCAAGATGTGTCCTCACCACTGAGTTATACAGTTCCAGCATAACCTCCCTGTTGTTGCATTCTATACCTGCCTTGTTGGGAAGGTCACTGCAGTTTGAAAATATCAAACACGAATCCAGCACTCACCCCTAAAACACCCAAAATAAACTCCCAGTGCAGGACTGGGCAGATAATCAGAATTGTTACTGATTGTTACAACTTGTCTCATCCTTTATCTGTCTCTGCCTCTCATGTCTGTCTCTATCCATCTCACAGCATCTCTCTCTCTCTCTCACTTTTTTCTCTCCGCCTCTCCCTCTCTCTCTGCTCTCTCTCTCTGCCTCCCTCTCCCTCTTTCTCCACCTCTGTCCATTACTCATATAACATGGAACATAGAACATTACAGCGTCGTACAGGCCCTTCGGCCCTCGATGTTGCGCCGACCTGTGAAACCATCTGACCTACACTATTCCATTTTCATCCATATGCCTATCCAATGACCACTTAAATGCCCTTAAAGTTGGCGTTCCACGCCCCTACTACTCTCAGAGTAAAGAAACTACCTCTGACATCTGTCCTATATCTATCACCCCTCAACTTAAAGCTATGTCCCCTCGTGTTTGCCATCACCATCCGAGGAAAAAGACTCTCACTATCCATCCTATCTAACCCTCTGTTTATCTTATATGTCTCTATTAAGTCACCTTTCCTCCTCCTTCTCTCCAACGAAAACAACCTCAAGTCCCTCAGCCTTTCCTCGTAAGACCTTCCCTCCATACCAGGCAACATCCTAATAAATCTCCTCTGCACCCTTTCCAAAGCTTCCACATCCTTCCTATAATGCGGTCACCAGAACTGCACACAATACCCCAGGTGCGGCCGCACCAGAGTTTTGTACAGCTGCAGCATGACCTCGTGGCTCCGAAACTCGATCCCCCTACTAATAAAAGCTAACACACCATATGCCTTCTTAACAGCCCTATTAACCTGGGTGGCAACTTTCAGGGACTTATGTACCTGGACACCAAGATCTCTCTGCTCATCTACACTACCAAGAACCGTCCCATTAGCCCAGTACTCTGCATTCCTGTTACTCCTTCCAAATTGAATCACCTCACACTTTTCCGCATTAAACTCCATTTGCCATCTCTCAGCCCAGCTCTGCAGCCTAACTATGTCCCTCTGTAACCAACAACATCCTTCGGCACTATCCACAACTCCACGGACCTTCGTGTCTTCCGCAAATTTACTAACCCACCCTTCTACACCATCATCCAGGTCATTTATAAAAATAACAAACAGCATTGGCCCCAAAACAGATCCTCTCGGTACACCACTAGTAACTAAACTGCAGGATGAACATTTACCATCAACCACCACACTCTGTCTTCGTTCAGTGGACAATTTCTGATCCAAAGCACTAAATCACCTTCAATCCCATACTTCTGTATTTTCTGCAATAGCCTACCGTGGGGAACCTTATCAAACGCCTTACATAAATCCATATACACCACATCCACTGCTTTACCCTCATCCACCTGTTTGGTCACCTTCTCGAAAAACTCAATAAGAGTTGTGAGGCACGACCGACCCGTCACAAAACCGTGCTGACTATCGCTAATGAACTTATTCTTTTCCAGATGATGATAAATCCTGTCTCTTATAACCTTTTCCAAGATTTTACTCACAACCGAAGGAAGGCTCACATGTCTATAATTACCAGGGCTGTCTCTACTCCCCTTCTTGAACAAGGGGACAACATTTGCTATCCTCCAGCCTTCCAGCACTATTCCTGTCGACATTGACGTCATAAAGATCAAGGACAAAGGCTCTGCAATCTCCTCCCTGGCTTCCCAGAGAATCCTAGGATAAATCCCATCTGGCCCAGGGGACTTATCTATTTTCACACTTTCCAAAATTGCTAACACAACTTCCTTGTGAACCTCAATCCCATCTAGCCTAGTAGCCTGAATCTCAGTATTCTCCTCGACAACATTTTCTTTCTCTACTGTAAATACTGATGCAAAATATTCATTTAACCCAGAACATCGTCCTGAATCAGAGTCTCAGAGTTCACATGATAACTTTGAAAATCCAGGAACAGAGTGAAACGGATTGGTTTTGTCCCTGGATTCATTGTCCACTGCAGTCAGATCAGTTGCATTAAGCATACAAACGCCATGAATGAACAAGTTCAATACAATAATATGGAAAACGTAAATAGCGCCACTCATAATTACCATCCATCCAGTATGAGTACAGATTTCAGGTTTATTCCAGAGTGAGGTCTTGCTAAGAAAATGTCATTGACATTGAAATGATTGTGTTTTATCCACCACATTATTTACATCAGAGTTAAAGCTGCTAATGTAATGTGTTTGTTCAGGTGAGTGTTGCTAATAGCAATGATCAGGGGAAATAGGGGTGTCATTGGAGACTTATCCCCTGTATAAATCAGGGCCCATTTGAATGGATCAGCTCAGAGTGCCTGCTGGAGCGGTGGTTTCCAGGCTAACAGAAGACACTGCTTCTCACAGAAATGGGATATCCAGTAATTTATCAGATACAACGCATTTATTATCCTGTACTTGCAGCAATTGGAGTTCCTGGTAAGCCAGTATCTCAGCTGTTAATGGTGTAAATCAACGTTGATTGTGCTGCTATACTCGATAGTATTTCTCACTGGATGTGTAACAGAACCGCCTGTTATTTTCCAGCAATTTACTGATGTTATCTCCTCACTGTTTACACTTTCATTCTTTCAGGAACTGTATTATGCATTTAATAGTATTGTTTTCTGTGACTGTGGCATTGTTACTGGAGTATTCTGTGCACTGAGAACATTCAAATCAAGCATCTCGGTTACGATCAAGAATCAGACCATCAGGAGCTGTTAACAGTTTCATGATGTAAATCTAACCAGTCCTGGAATATTTGTATGATTTTTTTTCCGGTGATTGATAATGAGACATCTCACGGTCTTAATGCTACAAGGGGACAGCACAATGTCCTCCCTCCCAATAACATGCTTCAGTTTAACTGGGATATCAATGTATTTAACGGTTATCACTGTTATCAAATATTATTTCATCCTGTATGTGTCTGATGCTGCTTCAGAGGTCTAGCTACTCAACTGAGCTTACTGCTGACACTTTCACATCTCGTTCTCTGCTTCACTTTGGACCCTTCACTGTCACTGGCCTGCATTGCAAAATTGAAAGTATTGATGTGATGTTTTGACGGTTCACATTCTTATCAGTAGGAATCAAGAGTCGTTCCATTTATCTGCAGATTATCAACTGCAGCACTGATGTTGGTGTTTTATTAATTAAACTATCCCACATTCTAACGGATTACCTTATAATTCCAGGAGAAGGAATTTTAATGTTTGTGAGGTCTATCTGGAAGGAGCTTTCACTCCTGTTTTATTCCATGTATTGCAGATGAAGTGAAGAGTGCAGGTAAACAGGTGGAGACTTGGGTGTTCTGTAGATACATTAAATTACTCACAGAGGTTTCACCATTGAACACACTGCCTCTGAGAATAGAATCATTGAATCTGGGGCTGGTGAACAGAACACAGGCGCAGATTGTTAGGAATAAACTGTGTGTGAAAAGAAGCATCAAGTAACAGTCTGCGGGGTGTGACTGCTCCAGAGAGATAGGGAAGGAGAAAAGGAGCAGGGAGAATGAAACCGATGGAAAGAGGAAAGCAGGAGTAAAAAGAAAGAGAAAGAAGCAGCAGTATGAATAATTCACTATCATTGTTAGCGGGAATGAATCTGAAAGAATCATTCGACACTCGAGTCTGCTCCAAACGTCAACACTTTATTGGTTAACGCCGGCGGGGAGCAGGTCACTGGGCAATCCAGGTTCCTCTCCACCGAACAAAGGAAAATCATCAATATTTATACAGTTTCAAACAGTTGCTCAGCCCATTCCGGCTGGACACAGTCCAATCATAGCGATTATAGATTACATGCATTGATCACTGGAACCAATGAAATTGGTTAATAGCCATTGGGGGACTGCATGACCAGCACATGGACAGCTAAGGGGTTACTCATGAATTCATGATGTCTTCCAAACACCCTGATCTACCGTCCTTGGGTCTTATGTGTACATAACATCTTATCTTAACCTTGTTAAAGGCTGGTATCTTTGTCAGCATTCGAGAAGGACATCTGCTAGAGACTGCTTGATTAGAGAAATTCCAGTGAATGAGCCTTTTTCTGCTGTATTCGTGTGATTCAGCGCTTGTAAGGAATGTAATCAAGTTCGTTAGCTCAGTCCCATGGTGCCTTGAAAACATTTCATTGCTAGCTAGAATTATATGTTATTGGCTATTCGGATAATATTTATTGCAGGGACCTCTGCCATGGGAATACACTTCAGCAATTATAAAGTGCTGGAATGTCCAGAACAATTGGTGAGAGAAACTGTGAGTTGAAATTGTCTGTTGTCAGATTGTGTTCATTTTCCTGTTGGACTTGATCCTCTGTGTTGATTTCTGTCATGTCCTCATTTTGTTTTGTAGAAAGTTCCTATTCCTTACTTAGTGAATGAATAAACAGAATAGAATCAGTTCTTCACTGGTGGTAATTCATTGTTCAAATACTGCACTTTAAAATCTCTGTGACTGCTGAATTCTATGAAGAGCGAGGCTGATATCAGAAATATATTCACATTTATATTTAATAGCCTGTACAAACTAAATATATTGACTGTATTGTATAAATAATGAACTGTTCTCCAACACCAATAACCACAGGGATTATTGTTTGAATGCATTCATTGAGTTGTATTACTGGGAACGATAGATTAGATTTCCTCTAACACTCTGCTGCAGTCTCTCCCTGTGAATCTCAGCCTCTCCTCTCACTGTATTGAATCCTCAGTTTCCTCAGCCATTGCTTCAGTTTGTCCACTTTCCCAAGCCATCTGCTCCAGTCTCCCCTCCAACATGTCCTTTACTTCTCTCCCTCCCAATCTCACTAACTGGCACCACCTCCAGCTGCCTCGTCCAACCTGATAGGAGTACAGGAATATAGGAACAGGATGAGGCAATTCAGCCCTTCGAGCATGCTCCGCTATTCTAGATCATGGCTGATAGTCAAACTCAACGCTGCAGTTTTCAGTCTTTTCCCATTTGTCGGTTCAAACAAAGCAGAGCAACAAAACATGCTTCACATCCCGCTCTCCTCAAACATCCCAATTAACCCACTGGATTCCATCTCTGTAAAACCCCTTCTAATTTCCCCACTGGCACTGCATCCTCACTCATTACTTCCAGTAGATCCGGTGCTGACTTTATTCACTTTCTGTATTAATTTCCCAATTCATTATTAATAATTGTGTTTTCAAACATTTCACTGTGGCAACGCAGTGCCCAGGTCAATGAATCAGTTTTCACTGCTCGATGCACCAACAAAGCTGGAAATTTCAGCCCAGATCCTATCAAACCGCTGCTTTGTCTCCAGGTCTGATCAGTAATGTATCTGCTTCCTTTTCTCTCTCCTGCAGTTAACTTGGAGGCGATTGTGATACTATCCCGAGGAAAGTGCAGTCTCTCCAAATGTATCACTGTCTCCCTGATGGGAATGGCAGTGTCTGATCTCCTGGTCGTTAATACTTGCCCCATATTGAACTGGATTCTTTTAGTCTATTTCCCATATTCATTCCTGAAATCTAATTTCTCTCATCAAGGTTCTGTCATTAAGGTTCTGTGCTGTGCATCCACAGTTGTTTCAGTCCAGCTCACTTTCGCTTTCACCTTTGATCGATTTGTGGCCATTTGTTGTGAGAAGCTGTAAACAAAATATTGCAGCGAGAAAACGGCGGCTGTGGTTGTGGGAACAGTGAGTGTGCTGGGCTGTTTCGAGTCTCTCCCCTGGTACTTTACACGGGAACAACATTACATTATTGATAATGTTCCCATGAGCTGTCATTTTAATCTGAGATTCTATACTTCCCCCATATGGGGGGCATTTCAATAGTTTGACCTCATTGTAGCACATTGTCTCCCGGTCTTTCTGAGGTTGCTGCTCAATGTTCTGACTGTCAGACGGATTTCTTTCTCAGTAAAGTCCGCAGGGGATTCTGGCGCCACGGCAATGGAACGACTCACAAGGATCCAGAGATGGAGAATCACAGAAAATTAATTATTTGCTCTTCTGTATATCCAGCAGTTTTATACTGTTATGGGTGACCCAGGTTGTGTCTTACATTTATGGGTGAATTGCAGATATTCAGTATTATTACTCCGTCACTGACCCTGTCTATATCACAGATCAAACATCAATGATGCAGCAGCTTCACATTTCCTGCACCAACACATGTATTTACACTGTGACCCAGACCAAATTCAGACAGGAGCTGAAGAAGGCGGTGAAATACCCATTCAATCTCATTGCGAAATTAGTGAAATCATAGAAAGAAAGAAACCATGCGCGATGCCAATATCATCACACTCTGCAAGAACAAGCGTGGCTGCAGTGACTGCAACAACTGCCGTGGAAGCTCCCTGCTCAGCAGACTGGGGAAAGTCTTCACTCGAGTCACATACAAAAGGCTCCTGAAGCTGGCTGAGCGTGCCTACCCTGAGGCACAGTGCGGCTTTCGAGCAGATAGATCCACCATTGATATGCTGTATTCCCTTCGCCAGCTACAGTCGAAATGCCATGAACAACAAATGCCCCTCTACGTTGCTTTCTTTTGTCCCACCAAAGCAGACGTGGTCTCTTCAAACTTCTCGAAGAGTTTGGATGTCAATCAAAGCTGCTAAGTATCATCACCTCATTCCATAACAATATGAAAGGCACAATTCAGCATCGCAACACCTCATCAGACTCCCTTCCTATCCTGAGTGGCGTGAAACAGGGCTGTGACCTCGCACCAATGCTGTTTGGGATCTTCTCCCTCTGCTCTCACATGCGTTCAAGTCTTCAGAAGAAGGAATTTTCCTCCACACAAGATCAGGTGGCAGGTTGTTCAACCTTGCCCATCTGAGAGCGAATACTGAGGGAGCCATGGGAAGAAATTGCTAGTGCCTTGACAGAAATCTTTGTATCCTCATTGGCAACAGGAGAACAGCCAATGTTGTTCCGTTGTTTAAGAAGGGTCGCAAGGATAATCCAGGAAAGTATAGGCCGATGAGCCTTACGTCAGTGGTAGGGAAGTTATTAGATTGGATTCTTCGGGACAGGATTTACTCCCATTTGGAAACAAACGAACTTATTAGCGAGAGACAGCATGGTTTTGTGAACGGGAGGTCGTGTCTTAATAATTTGATTGAGTTTTTTGAGAAAGTGACGAAGATGATTGATGAAGGAAGGACAGTGGATGTTATATGGACTTCAGTAAAGCCTTTGACAAGGTCCCTCATGGCAGGCTGGTAATAAAGGTGAAGTCACACGGGATCAGAGGGGAGCTGGCAAGATGGATACAGAACTGGCTCGGTCACAGAAGAAAGAGGGTAACAATGGAATCGTGCTTTTCTGAATGGAGGGATGCGACTAGTGGTGTTCTGCATAGATCAGTGCTGGGACCTTTGCTGTTTGTAGTATATATAAATGATTTTGACGAAAATGTAGCTGGTCAGATTAGTCCATTTGCGGACGACACAATGGTTGGTGGAGTTGCGGATAGTGATGAGGATTGACAAAGGATACAGCAGGATATAGATTGGTTGGAGACTTGGGCAGAGAAATGGCAGGTGGAGTTTCAACTGGACAAATGTGAGGTAATGCATTTTGGAAGGTCTAATGCAGGTGGGAAGTATACAGTAAATGGCTGAACCATTATCAGTATTGATAGGCAGAGAGATCTGGGCGTACAGGTCCACAGGTCACTGAAAGTGGCAACGCAGGTGGATAAGGTAGTCAAGACATGCTTGCCTTCATCAGTCGGGGCATATAGTATAACAATTGGCAAGTCATGCTGCAGCTGTGCAGAACTTTTGTGAGGCCACACTGAGATTATTGCATGTAATTCGAGTCACCCACACTACCAAAAGGACGAGGAGGCTTTGGAGAGGGTACAGAAGAGGTTTACCAGGATGTTGCCTGGTCTGTATGGCATTAGCTATGAGGAGAGGTTGGATAAACCCGGATTGTTTTCACTGGATCGACGGAGGTGGAGGGGCGACATGATAGAGGTTTACAAAGTTATGAGGGGCATGGACAGAGTGGATAGCAGAAGTTTTTCCCCAGGGTGCAAGAGTCAGTTACTAGGGGCATAGGTTTAAGGTACGAGGGGCAAAGTTTAGAGGGGATGTGCGAAGCCAGTTCTTTACACAGAGGGTGGTGAGTGCCTGGAACTTGCTGCCAGGTGAGGTGGTGGGAGCAGGTACAATAGCGACGGAGAAGAGGCATCTTGACAAATACATGAATAGGATGGGAATGGAGGGATACCGTCCCCAGAAGTGCTGAATATTTTAGTTTTAGGCAGGCATCAAGATCGGTGCAGGCTTGGAGGGCCGAATGGCCTGTTCCTGTGCTGTACTGTTCGTTTTTCTTTGTTCTTTGTTCTTTGTTCTTTGTTCTTTGAATATGGGCATGATGACAATGGACTGGAAGAGTGTAGATGTCACGCCCAGTTTAAAAAGAAGGTGATTCCTGACAACGTAGCGGCCCGCTGACATTATCAGAGTGAGCCAATGCAAGAGAGTAAGGTATTACGATGAGATAAGACAAATATATGCTGGGAGAAGGGACAGAGAGTAACAATCTCAAAATAAATCAGTAGTCAAGGCTAGACGTTGAAAAAATAATAAAAGGGAAAAACTAAAGTTCCAGCATTTGTATGCAGGTAGCATTTGAAAATGCACCGATGTATTGATAGCACAAATAGATATCAATAAGCATGATCCGCAAACCTTTCGAGACATGTCTCCAGCCTGACATAGATTGCCACCTGGATATTGAAGAGTACATGTCATTTAGGAAGGACAGGAGGCTAGGAGAAGGTGAAGCTGTGGCTCAGTTTATTAATGATGGCATTAGCACATTAAACAGGGGTGACCTAATTTCAAGAACCCAGGATATAGAAGCGGGTTGGCTAGAGATGAGAAATGATAAAGGGAAGACGTCACTTGTGAGAGTCCCTAATAGTACCACATGGTAGGACAGAATATACTGGAAGAAATAATGGGAACTTGACAGAAAGTTACAGTAATAATCATGGGGGATTTTAATGTGCCTATAGGCTGGAAAAATCAGATGGCAAAGGTAGCATAGATGAAGAGTTCATCGAATGTTTTCAGGATAATTTCTTGGAAAGGCAGGCTCTGGAGCCAATCAGAGAGCCGGCTATACCAGACCTGGTATTACGCAACGAGATTAGATTATTTTATGGCCTCATAGTAAAGGTGCCCCTCGGTAGCAAGGATCATAATATGATTGAAGTTTACATTCAGTTTGAATGAGCTAAGAATGGGTCAAGGTCTAGCATTTTAATTTTAAATCAGGGAAATTATAAGGGCATGAAAGAAGACATAGCTAAAGGCAACTGGCAAATTAGGTTCGTGGACGTGCTATGGCCGACATTGAGGAAATATTTCAGAATACACCGTATAGATATATTCGACAAAAAACAAACATTCCAATGGGAGGACCCACCACCTGTGGTTCCCTAAAAAAGATAGCATGCAATTTAAAGAAAAAGTGTAAGATTGCACAATGATGTATAAGAGGTCAGAAGATTGGACACAATCTAAAACAAATGAAGAAAAGATAGGAGGAAAAATTTAGAGTATTTGAGAAAGCTGGCCAGATATATAAAGTCAGATTATATAGTTTTGTTTTGAAGGAAAGAGCTAAAGTGAACGTTGGTACAATAGAAAATGAGTCTGATGAATTAATAAGGGAAAATAAGGAGATGGCAGATGAATTGAACTGGTATTTTGTATCAGTCTTCACTAAAGAGGATACAAGTAGCATTTCAGAAATAGCTATGAATCAGAAAATGGAACGGAGCATGGAAATCGAGACAAATGTAATCACGAGGGAAGTGATATTGAACAAATTGTTGGAGATGCGGGTTGATAAGTCCCCTGGACTTGATCGACATCATCTTCGGGTCCAGAAGATGTGGCTAGTGCGAAGTTAATTGTAATTTTCCAAAATTTCCTAGATTCGGCGAAGGTTGAATTAGATTGCAAAAATAATAAGTTATATAGTTGATGCATTGATTTTAATTTCCTAAAATTGTCTAAATTACATTAGAAAATGGCGAATGTAACGCCTTTATTCAAGACAGAGGGAGACCAAAAGCAGGAAACTATAGGCTAGTTAGCTTCACATCTGACATAGGGAATATGTAAGAAGCTAATATTAAATGCATTATAGCAGGATACTTAGTCAAATTCAAGGTAATCAGGCAGAGTCAACATGGTTTTGTGAAAGAGAAACCTTGTTTCACAAATATATTGGAGTTATTTGAAGAAGTAACACGTGCTAAGGATAAATGGTAAACTGTGGATGTTTTTTTAATTCAATCATGGGATGTGGACGTCGCTGGCCAGGCCAGCATTTATTGCCCATCCCTAATTGCCCTAACTGAGAGGCTTGCTCGGCCATTTCAGAAGTCAATCACATTGCTGTGGGTTTGGAAACACATGTAGGCCAGACCAGGTAAGGACTGCAGATTTCCTTCCCGAAAGGACATTCGTGAATCAGATGGGTTTTTTACAACAATCGACAATGGTTTCATGGCCATCGTTAGACTACCTTTTTAATTCCAGATTTATTAATTGAATTCAAATTCCACCTTCTGCTGTGGTGGGATTTGAACCCATGTCCCCAGAGCAGTACCCTGGGTCTCTGGGTTACTAGTCCAGTGACAATACCACTACGCCACCGTATTGTACTTAGATTTCCAGAAGGCATTTGATAAGACGCTACATCAAAGATTATTGTTGAAAATAAGTGCTCATGGTACAGGGGAGTAACATATTGGCACGGATGGAAGATTCATAATTGAATGGGAAACAATGGGTTGGAAAGATGTAACGAGTGGAGCTCTGCGATATCAGTGCTGGGGCCTTAACTTCTTACAGTTGCTGCAAGAGATGTTATTTTTGTATGGAAACCTTACAATTCTGTGTGTTGATAAAAAGCTGAAAAAAAAGGATTTTCAGTTGACTTGGGCACCTGCAAATAGCTGGAATTTCTGGATGTTGACTTTGCATGCAAGAGTATGAAAAACAGTTTCAGCAAGCCAGTCAGGGGTTTTGACCTCCTCAAAACAACACTTTGAAAGACAGACGAGACACACTGTCTGATTACGTGATCAGCCCAGGAAGGCTTTTTGCATTCACTTTGAAGTTTTAAAAGTGAGTTGGACAAAGAGCAGGAATTTGTTACCTGGACCTGCCCTGCCTGGAAACTGGAGGAAAATAAATCTATATGTTGAAAAGAAATTCTGCATTCGAAATCTGGCAGATTCCTATTGTCTCCTGTCACAGAAGAATTCCTGCATCCAGTGTGGTTCATGTTGCCTCCTGCGTTTTTGGAAATTCTGAAATCTGAACAAAGCTTCTAGTGCTCTGTTCCTGCAATGAGTCCTGAGCAGGCCTGTTGCTACAACAGGCTGAATGATCTTTGTGACGCTTGCTGCAGTCGAATTGCCTTGAATGCCTAGACATATAAGATTGATCATCAACCTCGCCTTCGGAGTGTCTGGACTGAGGGAGTGCTGTTCGCTTCGGGGTCAGTACTGAGGGATTACTCCACTGTGTTGGGGGTGCGTAGGGTGTGGGGTGAGTGTCATTTTTGAGGGAGCACTGCAGTGTCGAAGGGTCAGTACTGAAGGAGTGTGCACTGTCAGTGGATCAGTACTGAGGGACTGTGCCTTGCCAGAGGAGCAGTACTGAGGGAGCGCTGCACTGTCAGAGGGTCACTTCTGAGTGAGCGCTGCACTGTTGGAGGGTCAGTACCGCTGTCTGGTTTGTGGGACAGTATTGAGGGAATGCTGCATTGTTGAATGTGCCACTTTGTGGATGAGACATCATACTGAGGTGCTCTACACTCGTTCACGAGGAGGAAAAATTCCATGACCCTTACTCCCGCTGTGATGACTTCTGTTGCATCAAGACTACCTAATTTCCTGTTTCCCCGTATCTTCCAGCCAAGGACAGATCATGATCGAAGGACTGAATTACCTCCTCCAGTTTCTGTGTAACAGATTCTAGGTGCTGAATGGCTGAAAGCTGTTCCGGTGCAATAGGCCCACGCGGGCTGAATGGCCTCCTCCTGTTCCTCTTGTATGAAACAACCGGGTGGGGGGGCGGTATAAGTGCTGAATGGGCCTGTTCCTGCTCCTGTGTAACGGGATCGAGGTCTGAATGGCTTTATCCTTCTCTTGTCTTAGGGATTCGAGGGTTTGATAGGCCTTTTCTGGTGCCTCTGTAGTAGGCGCAAAGAACTGAATGGGCTTCCACTTGCTCCAATGTATCAGGCTGAATGGCCTCCTCCTCTTCCTGTGTAAAAGACTCGAGGGGTATGAATGGCCTCCTTCTGTTCCTGTGTAACAGGCCCGAGGGGCTTAATGGGTCTCCGCCTGTTCCAGTGTATCAGTCTCGAGAAGGGGTTGAATGGCCTCATTTTCATGTGAAACAGGGTCGAGAAGGGGCTCAATGGGTCTCCTTCAGTTCCTGTGTTACAGGCTCGAGGGGCTGAATGGGCCTCCTCCAGTTCTTGTATAACAGGATCGAGGGGCTTACTGCAATCCTCCATTACTGGTTCGAAGCACTGATTGGCCTTCTCCTGTTGATCAATTCAGCCTAATTGGTCAAACATGCTGTGGGGCTGTGAATCTCTCCCTCTGGTTAACTCTGCCCTTGTACGATCTCTTCTCTCCTCTCTTCCCGCCCCCGGAACAGCTGAAGACTCTTCACAGTGAGATGGTGAGAGACCGCCTGGAATAAAAACAAGAAATGCTGGAACCACTCAGCAGGTCTGTCAGCATCTGTGAAAAGAGAAGCAGAGTTAACGTTTCGGGTCAGAGACCCTTCTTCGGAACCCCCTGGAGTTTTGTTGCCCCCAGTCCCACTTCTCCGTGCTTTACATTGAGAGTCTGAAGCTCAAGGCACAGAAGGACGATGACTGAAATCTACTCTTCACAACAGAATCAGCTGAAGAACATCACTGGATAAAAAACATGTGATCCAGAGATGGGATTGATTGGTGGTTGAATAGGAAACCTCATTGTTGGGAGAAAACAGCTTCAAGTTTTCATGATTTAATTAATGTATTCAGAATTGTCCAGTCTTTGGAGTTTTCCAAAAGAATCTCGGAAATAAATAGATTCTATCAGAATGCAGATTGAACTCAATGTCGTAATCTGTTTGTTCATTTTAAAAATACACAGTTTGAGAAATGTGGAAACCTCAATATCCCCGTGGAGATTCCACAGGGTATATATTACAGGCTCTGGGAATGTATCGCCTCAGAGTTCAATCCAGAGAGATTGCCTGCAGTACCTTCGGACAGATAACATCACAGAGAACATGATTGGAACTTCTTGCAGTATCGAGAAAATATACTACCTATTGCTTGCAGTTATTGGTGTTCCTGGTAAGTGACTATAACCATTGAAGTTATGCAGATCCGTGTGTGAGCTGGTCTCTGGTTTCAATCTGTGACTGATAACGTTACAACCTGATCTAGTGGTGAGTGATATAGAGACACTCGATCTACATTAACATTTTTTTACTTCAAATATCCTGAATTATCTCTTCGGTGTTATTCCATTTTCTCAATTAAAAATAAACCTCTGTCTGTACCTGACAAGGTCTCTGCATAACCACATTATTACACATAGTGGAATATCGTGTCACGTTGAATTAGACAACAGTGAAAGCAAGTCACTGACTGAAGGTACGAGTGGGAGCATCACTTAGTGTAAACTCAAATGTAGGTCACTAATGGGATCCTAGTTCCCATGCATTACTGGGATCCTCTGTCATTGTAGTTTTGTACAGAACGTGGGTTACGAACAGGAGTGGAATACCTGACTCCAGTCGTCATGTATTACTGGGAGCATCTATCACTGTAGTTTTGTATAGAGTATGATTGCACAATCCCGGTTCTGTTGCAGAATAACTGCTTCGGGTGACTGATCTCTCTATTCCTTGGAGTTTCCTCTGTATTTTACGAATGTAATGTATTCTAATGGGTGATAATTTTTGCTGAAGTTTGGTGATACGGTTAGAAATTGAAATATATTTGTATTTCTCAATCTCCTATTGAACTGGTCCAACAGAAACATATGTTAACTGCTGACGGATAGTTTAACAGCAGGACTGCAGATGCATAACAGTATTCTAATCCTCTTTATAATGTCATTTCTTAATCTGTGTATAAAACACTCGTTTCTTTATTCATTCATGGGATGTGGGCGTCGCTGGCCAGGCCAGCATTTATTGCCCATCCCTAAATGCCCGTGAGAAGGCGGTGATGAGCTGCCTTCTTGAACTGCTGCAGAGCATTTGGTTTAGGTATGCCCACAATGATGTCTGTAAAGTGTTCATCTATGGACCTCCAGTGTAAACATTGGGATATTCCATACTCAACTGATGTCGCTATGGAACCTGTTTTATTCCCAGCTATGCTGCGTTTGTGTATGGTAAATGGGACATTCTTTGTTCCAATCCTACCGAGGTCCTCTTCTTTACATTATTTTTCCAGCTACTTCGATTACTGTGCTTGATTCCTTCTGTTGCGTTGAACTGGAAACTTCCATCAACCTTGCTTTTAATTTCCAACACTCCCTCGTCTTCACAAGGTCCATCTCTGGCATTGTCTGCCCCTTCCCCTACTTCTAAAGTTCCATTCCAGGGGACTGGCTGTTCACCCAGATCTACTGTACTCCCACTGACTCCCACAGTTACATTAATTATAGTGCCTCCGACCCCACGTCTTGGAAATACACTGATTCCATTCTCCGAGTTTATCCAGCTCAGTTCCATCGGTTCCAATGAAACCATCATCCACAAAAGTGCTTCTGAAAAGTCATAATTTTTCCTCAGCTGATGGCTCACTCCACTGCAGTTAACAGGGCCCTTGACCATGTCCATCCCATTTGCCACATTACTGCCTTCACCCCCTACCATCCGTGCCAGGACCACGATAAAGTTCCCCTTGTCCTCATCTTCCAACGTATCAGCCTCCATATTCAACTCACAATACTCCAACATTCTGCCACATCCAGTTATGCCCACCTGCCATGCTATATTCTGCTCCCCTACCGTTCCCCACCCATTATGAAAACATTATGAAACTACAATTTCACTATTTGCCTCCCACATTCCAAGGCCCAAACTCTCCTTCCAGAGGAAACAGGGATCTACGTGTACTTCTTACAAATTAGTAGTTATATTCACTGCACACAATGATGTCTCCTGGACATTGGGAGAGGAACAAATTCAGATCGATTTTTTTTTGTTGGACTTCCCCAATCTGTCTACATGCATGATCCTGTGCATCCACTCGCTTGTCACTTTAATTCTACATCCCTCGACAACTCGGACCTCTCTACCCTCGCCCTCTTCCACGCTTCCACTGAAGTTCACTTTTAATAAGAATTATATTGTTGTCAGGCTCAATATGAGATTGAAAACTTCAGATTATGACCATTGCTTCCACTTTCTCGGACGGCCTGTGCTTGTAATGGAGGCTGTCATCCAAGAGTCATTGGGAATGTAGGGGAGGTGCGCTTGTGCTTGAGATGGGGATCACCTACTGGTACGCAGCTGGTAGGCCGGTCCACATCCCTGGAGTTTACCCACAATTCTCTGTCACCTTTCTCGGCTAATGGAACATGTTCCTATTTGCCACAGTTTCCATGTTCCCCTTCCCGCTCTGTTATTAAGCTGTAACCATTTACACCTCTTCTGGACCCACCCTCCGTTCCTTTAATTGTCTCATTCGCCTTGCACCATCATTCTTTTATCATTGAATCATGACTTTCCTCCATTAAATCAGAGCACTTTCCCATTAATCCCTCGATCCCGAGACCCCACTTTTTACTGTCTTTACCATTGCTGTAAAACTGTTATTCTGTTCTACATTCATGTTCTGATGGAAGGCTATCCACATGAACCATTAACTCTGTTTCTCTCTGTACAGATGCTGCCTGACTGCTGAGCTTTTTCAGCATTCTCATATTTTTACCAGATTTACAGCGGTTTCATTTTTTTGTTTTTACTCCTGTATTCATGCCTGGTTTATTAACAGGGGTGAGTGGAATAGGTGGGGTGCAAAGTTTCAGTGTTTGAACTCCACAGACTTCTGATTTTACCTTGACAGGTTTACACCCTGAAGTCAGGCTGAATGATAGGCTTTGCTTCCAGTTGGGCAGGGAGGACTCTGGAGATCGAGTCAGGACCAGGACAGTCCAAGCCATGACCCCAGGGTATGGGGATCTCTCTGATATCAGGGAGTGTGAAATCATGAACTCCGGAGGTGGTGAAGGTGGTGACATCACTTCTCACTGGACTGGTGATTCTGAACTGCGGGAAGGGTTTCCTATCAGACAACATGTTCCGAGTCTGGCTTGGGGGATTCGGAGAAAGAATGGCTGGCCCTGTACTCCAGGGACGGGTCACCCATGCTGAAGAGTGGTCAGACACCTGCGCCAGGGAAAGTTCTGGGGGAGGGAAAGTGATCATAACCCCGGGAAGCGGTCTCCCATCCTCGAGTGTGGTCTGGGCTCAGTTAGGTGGATGGGGCACGAGGAGTGTCTGATTCAAGACTCGATGTGGGGAGCTGATACCCAGATGTCCGATCCGCGGGTGTTTTCAAGTCCCACAGGGATTGTCCAGTCCCTGTCGCTTCTGATCACAGAATGTCGAATCCTGTGAGTGTGTTGCGGGGGGTGGGGAGGGCGGGGGGGGGGGGGGGGGGAGGAGGTGTCCAGAACTGTGAGCGGTGCGATAAATCCCTGGAAGGGATCTGATCCCAGGATTTAAATGCTGGGGAGAGTGGTTGTCGGTCTGGGTTGGTTGTTCTGATCCTGGGGAGAATCTAACCTCATGGGATTATCAAATCTTAGTGGAGGGTAAGTATCTGATCCGAGAGCATGTGTCAGTTCTGCCTGCCAATACCGCTGTCTTCTAATACTGTGTATGTTATAATGGGGATAAACAGCCTGCCAGAGTTTAACATATAAAACAGATTAAATCAGTGCCTTCCAGTCTCATTTAAACATTTGCATTTCCAATGCATCCTTTGTGTGCGATCTGTCTATCCATCTCCATCCTGACTTGGTAAAACCCGAAACTAGGTTTGGCAAGGGCATCAAAGGTTATCCAATAGATAGGAATGTGTAATTTGAGACACAGACAAATCAGCCATGGTCTTATTGGATGGTGGAGCGGGCTAGAACAGTCAAATGGCCTACATCTGCTCCGAATTCGCATGTCCGTATGTTTGCAACTGGGTGATTTGAAGGTCAGTTGAGATTTATTTTTCGAAATGAACCTCTGATCGCCCTCAAACAAACTTTTTTGGTATCAAAGGCCTTCATTTACTCTTTGGCTCAGACACAGATATGTTTGATCACTAACTTCCAGTCTCTTTTCCCTTCTCTCACGTACAGTTAATTTACTGGCAATTGTGATCCTGTCCCAGGGTAAGTGTGGCCTCTCTACATGTATCACTCTCTACCTGGTGGCCATGGCAATGGCGGATCTACTGGTCATTTTCTTGGAGGTCATACTGAACCAGATCAGTTACTATTATTTTCCAGTAACTTTCCTGGACATCACCCCTGTATGCAGTGTTGTCACTGTCCTGGCTCGTGCAGCTGCAGATTGTTCTGTCTGGTTCACCGTTGCTTTCACCTTTGATCGATTTGTGGCCATTTGTTGCGTGAAGCTCAAAGCAAAATATAGCACTGAGAAAACTGCGGCTGTGGTTTTAGCAACAATCTGCATTCTGCTCTGTTCAGAAAATGTCCCTCATTACTTTGCATATAAACCTGCAGACATAATCGACAATGTACCGTGGTTCTGTGTTTTCAAGCCAAGCTATTTTACTGAGCCCGGATCAAAGGGATTTGACAGGTTTGAAATGGTTTTAACACCATTACTCCCTTTTGTTTTAATTCTGTTGCTCAACACACTAACAGTCAAACATATTTTAGTGACCAGTCGAGTCCGTAAGGTACTGAGGTGTCAGAACAAGGGAGGGAATCACAGTGACCCAGTGATGGAAAACAGGAGGAAGTCTGTGATTTTACTCTTCGCCATATCTGGTAACTTCATACTTCTGTGGTTGGTGTTTGTTATCGAATACTTATATTACAACATTGCAGGAAGAGATCCTTGGTATTACAACGATACTGAATATATATTTCGATTAGTCGGATGGATGCTGATGAATGTAAGTTGCTGCACAAACACATTTATTTATATGGTGACTCAGTCAAAGTTCAGAGAGCAGGTCAAGAGTGCGGTCAAATATCCGTGCACATAAATTATTCAATTAATTAATAAATGCAGTAACTAAGAGCAGCCCAGAGGCTGTCCCAGTGCTTCTAGTCCATGAATGTAATATTTATCCCCAACTGGCAAGGGGTGACTGACAACCGAATGACCTGAAATACACTGGTGGAGGTCGATCACAAACGCCCAACTGCAGCGAGACAGGAGCCAAGAGGTGACTGACAGCTGAATTACTTTATATCCACTTGTGGGGTGGCGGCGGGAGGGGGGGGGGAGCGGGTGGCTTATGATCACATATAGAATCGGGCAGTGGGGCATCAGGACAATGTCAGTTGTGGTGGACCGGACAGGAAGGAGGCAGGATGAAAGTCAAAGTGCTCCTTGCAGGACAGAAGGAGAAACGACAACCACATTGTCTCCTCCACCTCCATTGGTTCCATTCTCAGTTCCACAACTCTGGTCTGAAAACAAAACTTGCTCTTATGAAAGCTGTTATGTGAGTGCTTCAATTTTTCTTTGAAATCATTGCTTTAAGAGCTGATATTTGAATTGTTGACTGAGTGAAGTGTGCACACACTGCAAGGCACCTATCTGCAAGCAACTCAAATGTCAGGATGATTTACGGCTGTCATGTGAATTGACTGTTTTAAAAGATAGTTTCACTTTTGGATTGCATTCGGTTGCTTCTTGGCTTGCCAGAAGGATAGCCAACAACCTCTTTCTCTTCAATATAATTCTTGCATCAAGTGTAATTCCTATTTCCTCATGAAGTTAAAAGAACTATTAATCAGTTGCAAATCAGATGCATGGGAAATAAGCCCTTGTTGCACTGTCTGCCTGAAGAGAGGAAGCATTGCATTTCAGGTGTGACAGATTAGTGCTGCCTCATGTCTCTGGAGAATCTCTGCATTAAGCTGGCCTATTGTCTCCTGTCTCTGGAGCATGT
This sequence comes from Heterodontus francisci, assembly GCF_036365525.1. NCBI lineage: Eukaryota > Metazoa > Chordata > Chondrichthyes > Heterodontiformes > Heterodontidae > Heterodontus > Heterodontus francisci. The sequence goes on from NW_027141790.1 coordinate 201,207, forward strand.
CTGCATTAAGCTGGCCTCTTGTGTCCTTTGCTGGAAGAAGTCCTGAATTGGCAGAAATCCTGCATTTTATTTTAAACAAAGCGACTTTTGCATTGGGTTTGAGAACTGACATCTGTTGCTGTATCTCTGATGGAAGAACTTGTGAGATGCCTGCTGCAGACGAATTGCCTTGAATGCTTACTCAATTCAGACTGTTCATTGACCTTGCCTGGATAGGCTTTGTGTGACATCCGACGATTCGGTTCACCGACCTGGAAATATCCTAATAGACTGTGAAAACCCGGTTATTTTATTATTTCTAAGGAACAGTTATAGACGTAAAAAGCCTTTTCCCCTGGTTAGCTGTTTTTGAGTGAATGTGTGTGTGCATGAGGGTTATGAAGAATAAGTAGTTATAATTGTTTTTGCATATAGATTTATGCTATTATTGTTAAAGATTTCGTTTACTGGTAAATAGTTCATTTTCTGTTGTCGAAAGAAACCTAGTGCAGTGTATTTTATCTTGGGGGACAAATAAAGTGTTTAATTTGGCTATTTTCCAGTATCTGGGGAACTTTGTTTGATATGCCTGTAGAGTAGTGGGACTACTACTCCCGCATTGGACCTAACAAAGCAAAATGCTGGAAATATTTTCCTGTCACTTGATTATTATTAATTGTTTTATTTTGTAGAGTAACTTTATTGAGTCTGTCTCCCTTCCTTTCCCCCGCCCTGACACTGGCATCGCTAGCTCTCTCTCTCCCCGAGTCAGATGGTGTTGGGTGGGTGCATTGTTTCTGGAGATGCCCAGCATAGGAGCTAGGGTGCGAGATGGGACACGGGGTGAAGATGCGGGATCATCAACACTGTCATCGCAGCTTTGTGGCTGCTGAGATGGGCTGGTCTGAGCCCCTTTCTGACTCCTGTTTCAGTTCATATTGCTCACAGTTCCCTTCCTTCAGGTTCTGTTGCTCACTCCTTGAAATCTGCAGCTTTCACCTGACTTCTCAAGAAACCTTTGGCCCCTCTATCCTTGCAAATTACTGAGCAATTAGCAACCTCCCATTAATTCTCAAAAGTCCTTGCATGTGTTTTCACCTTTCAGCACCTTTCCCATCTTTCTTGTAATTCCATGTTTAAATCCCTCCAATTAGGTCACCACCACCAGCACAGTATGGAAGCGACATTTCTGAAAGTCACTAATGATCTCCTATGTGATGCTGATTACTTTCAACCACCTCCCCCACACCCCCCCCCACCACCACCCCTCCCCCACCCAGTCCTTCCCAACCTGGATGCAGCCTTTGGCACTGTTGACCACGCCATTTGCCTCCAACGCCTCTCCACTGTTGTCCATCTGGGTGTTACTGCTTATGCCTCTTCCCATTCCATTCTTATCTATCGAATCGTATCCGGGGTGTCACTTGCAATGGATTTTCTGACACTTGCTGCATTGTTATCTCTGATGTCTCCGAAGGAAACAGGCTGAGGCTGATCCATACTGTTCACAACTCTGGTGTTAGATCTCATCCCAAGATGCATTTCTGACGACATTTCCATGCCATCACTCGCACTGCACATCTCCACATGCCTAACATTGACTGAGTTCACCACTGAGTCAGCTACATTTCTGCTGAAGCTTTCATCTCTGCCTATGTTTCCTCTAAACTTAACGATTCCAAAACATTCCTGGCAGCGTTGCACACATGACACGTATTGTCACCTTTGTAAACTGGAGAGCATGAAATACCCTTGCAGCCTGTGTCCTTAACACATACCATGTCCTGTTCACCCGTCAGCCCCAGTGCTTACAGAATGGCATTAGCTCCGTGTCAAACAACAACGAGCTGAGGCAGTGGAAGAAACAGAAATTATTCAACCATCTTCTCACATTCAATGACAAAGTGAGATTGAGACTGCACATTAACTCATTCATACGTCACACGTACCTGAATGCCGTGCATGCATACTGCAGGATAATTCGCCCCACTCACCAGGGCCTGTGAAAAACCCTGAGAAAATATGTGCCGTCGGTTTCCAAAATGCATTCACTGTATAGATTGATTCGTGGGATGTGGGTGCCCCGGGAAGGCAAGCAGAAATTGCCCTTCCTTAATTTCCCCTTAAGAAAGTGCTGTTTGGTCCTTCCATCTTGAACCAGCTGCTATCCCTTTTGGTGAGGGAACTCCCCCAGTTGTAAATATTGAAGGAGTTACTGGATTGGGCCCAGTTGTGCAGCATTGCGTGGTCGAAAGGTCTATCAAAACTCCCAGTCTGTTTTTACAGGGGAAGTCTGTGCCACTTGAATGTTAGAAGCTGAGGAAGAAATTTCAAGAGAAAAGTAATAGCTTTTGTTTCATAGCTATTATAAACAAAACAATCTGCTTGTTGCAGCTGGATGGCCAAAAGCTATCAGTGGCGCTGTTGGTAAAACGAATGCATTTGGTTCATTCCTTTCTCCTCCTGACTGCTCTTCGTGAACAATGACGTCCAGGGATGGTCTCTTTTCTTCTCAGCGGCCACCATCTTTGGGAGGGGCAAAGAGAAAAATAATTCTAACACAAAACTTCCCAATAGGTCAGGATTAAAATATTGAATGTGACCAATCAAAAAAAGAAAATTCAATTGAAAAAAATATATTTTTATGGGATCATTATGTTTCCTAAGTATGGCACTTTTACCCCAGCTACACCTCCGATATTAGTCCATGGAGAGAATCATGCGTCACCTCTCTCATTTTGTCTGCCTTCGAACGTTTTCCCTCTCTCTCTGCCCCTCTCACTTTCTCTCTATTTCTGACCTATCTCGCTCTCTCCCTGCCCCTCTCACTTTCACTCACTCGCTGCCCCTCGCATTTTTCCCGTCTCCCTGCCCCCTCACCTTTTTTCCCCTTGCCCCTCATTTCTGATCTCTCTTTCGTCCCTCTCTCTCCCTACCCCTTTATTGTTCTCTCTCCTTTTGCCTTTCACTTCCTCTCCCTACCCCCTCACTGTTTGTCACTAACTGCGTTCTCACTTCCCCATATTATTTCTGCCCCTCTCTCTCCCTACGCCTTTCACTTCCTCTCCTATTCCCTCTTTTTCTTTATCACTCTGCTATCTCATTTTCCACGCCAACAATCCCTTTTCCTGGTCCTCTCACCTTCGCCTCCAGTCTCTCACTGGTGCGTATTGCTTAAAGGTCTAAATGAGCGAAACATTGTGTGTTCCTCAAATTAAAATTAAACACATGTGGGGCAGTGGCTGATTGTTTCTCTTTGGTTAGAATTGTTTAAGTTGAGGTCACTGGTTTGAGAGCCGAGTTGCTCGCCTTCAAACTGAATTTTAAATTCTTCCATCTTGTGATCGTTACCCCCAGATGATCCTGAACTACTATATCTCTTATTAATCCTTCCTCATTACACATTACTATATTTAAAATAAACTGTTCCTAGGTAAGTTCTGCAAAGTGTTTCTCTCAGTATGAATCCCTGATTCGCTGGACAAATTCGTCTTCCACCTTACCTCTGCAAATCTGATTTGTTCAGTCAATATGCAGATTAAAATTATCCATGGCAATTATCGCGGCCTTCTTACACGCCTCCATTACTTCCCGGTTTATAATTTGTCCTTCAGTGAGGCAACTCTTCAGGGGGCCAGAGACGATTCCCACCTGTGACTTCTTCCCCTTGCTATTCCTTATTTCCATCCAAACTGATTCCACATCACGATGCATTACACCTATATCACTGCACACTACCGCACTGATACCTTCCTTTATTAACAAAGCTATCCCACCTCCTTTTCCTTTTGGCCTATTTTTCCCCAACGTCAAATACCCGTGAATATTGAGTTCCCAGTCTTGGTCAGCCTGCAGCCACGTCTCTATAGTAGCTATTAAGTCAGATTCATTTATTTCTATTTGTGCCATCAAATCTTCTATCCTGCTATAAATTCTGTTTACATTCAGATAAAGAGGCTTAAACTTTGACTTTTTTACCATTATTACTCATTCTGATTCTAATTTCTGCTGCACTCTTCTGCTTATATTTTCTGCACCTTCCTGTCACACTTTGATGACCCTGCACCTCTGCTGTCTCGGCCCTTATTTGACTTTATTAAACTTCCCTTCCATTGAACCCGCCCCAAGACCGCCACTCCCGCCCCCCCACCACTAATTAGTTTAAAGCCCGATCTACAATCATACTTAAAAGATTCACCCGTACACTGGTCCCAGCTTGGTTCAAGTGAAGCCCGTCCCAACAGAATATCTCTCTCCTTCCTCAGTAATGGTGCCAGTGCCACATGAATGAAAATACATTTCTCCCACACCAATCTTTGAGCCATGTGTTTACCTCTCTAATATTATTTATTCTGCGCCAATGTGCACGTGTCTCACGTCGTAATCCAGAGATTATTACCTTTGTGGTTCTGCTTTTTAATTTAGAACCGAGCTGCTCATAGTCCCTCAACAGAAGTCTTTCCTATTCCTACCTATGTCGTTTGTACCTACGTGGACCATAATAACTGTCTCCTTCCCCCTCCCACGTCAAGTTCCTCTCTCGCCCAGAACAGATGTCCTTAAAATTGGCACCAGGTAGGCAACACAGGCTTTGAGACTCCCTGTCTTTTCTGCTAATAACCGTATCTATTCCCCTAAATATGCCATCCCCTATTACTACTAAATTTCTCTTTTGTCCTCTCATTTGATTGAGCTTTGCACCACCTTGCTCTGGTCAGTTCGCTCATCCACCCTGCAGTCTGCGCCCTCGTCCACACCGGGAGCAATATCCTCGGACCTATTGACTAAGTGCACTGGCTGAGTCTCCTCCAATGCTAAACGCGAGATCACCATACCTTCCTCACTTGCAGTCACACCCCCTGTCCCTGACCACGGTCCAAATGAGATGTAATTAATCTAAGGCTGTGACTGTCTCCCGAAATCCAGTGTCCAGGTAACTTTCCCCCCCCCCCCACCCGCCCTGATGTGTCGCACTGTCCGCACCTCAGACTCCAACTCATCAACTCTGAGCCGAAAGTACCTTGAGCAGCCAACACTTGCTGCAGATGTGATCACCCTGGATTTCTTAACTGTACTCTTCAGCTGTAATAACGTCATTGATTTAAACCACTTGGCTAATCAAAAGGGACACGAACGAGATACCCAACAATCATTACCTCTTTTCCTGGGATGCCATACCTCGGCTCTGAGATGTGGAGAGAGGAAAAAGGGGCTCTCTGCCGCCGCTTTTTATCTCCCGCCTCCGTGCCCTTCTCACGCATGTCCGCCCTCTGCTGGTGGATACAGGTGTTTCAGTAGGTGTCGGAATGGAATAAAACTCACAATCTGCTGGAGAGTAATGCACGGTGTCGTCGTTCTTCCGACTGAGCATCAATTGCGTTCTGCTGAGGATTAACTGGAATATTTAGAATTAAAGTGCAAAAACACATTAATTTCTGATCAGATTGTCCTGCTATCCCGACATACTCCAGAATCCTCAGGGATATTGTAGCGCTGTAAAACAACAATATATTGTATCTAGGAATTAGTGTAGGTGCAGCACTTGAAACATAATATAAACATTAATATTGACAAAGGCACAAATTCCAACTAAAGCATTGGATAAATGATTTATTAATATTTTAGGTTATTTTCATTGTACATCAACACTTACATTATAAACTGCAGTAATTTGTCCGCATCGAGTATATGGCGCTGGAGGAAACAATTACAATAAATGCAGATAAAAGAGACAGACCCTTTATTGATCACCTGACGTATTCTAAACCTTCTTTATTAGGATATGAAGATGTGAGGCGGTTGCAAAACGAACTTTGTATAAACTCTTATTAATAAACGATGGTTTTAATCTCTATGACAGTGTTGGTAATTCCATGCGGAGTAATATATCTCAGTATTTGTATCGACAGAGAAATGATCCGAAATCAATTCTGTTTGGTATTTTAATCGAAAAGAAAACACGCACTTTCAGACATAATATGGAGAAAAGCCAAATCGAGTTATTTCAACACAAAGTAAAATGATGGTTGATTAAAATAAATTGATTTTTATAAAGTAAAATAAAGCACATTCATCATGTTCACACTATTGAAAAACTTCATGCCAATCTCTCAGATTTAACACAGAATATTTTCCACCAGTCTGTGATCCACCTCCAGACATCATACACATGATTTGAGGCTGACTTTTGCCTGAAAGGACAACAAAAACGACTTGAGAGGTTTACAGCAATGTGAACCACCAAACAAATACATCAAATACAGTATATGATAATATTTCTGCTTCAATAAGCCTCCAATTCTTTAATAAATACAGAAAATGTTCTCTCTGATACTTTGGAATCACTGACCGTTGAAAACCACTAATTGACATATTCATATGAGAAACAGCCGGGACTGCACACGATCAGCACAAATACATGGAACAAATAATAAAGCATTGGTCCTACCGGGGTGATGGAGATGTAAGATGTTGAACTACACAGTCACTGTCCATCGTTGGTGGAATGTCTGGTGTTGTGAACGTGTCACAGTGAACATCCTCATTTTTTTCAGGAATGGAGGGAACCAGCCACGCGGGATCAGTGCGTGTCTGAGAGCTGTATACTGCGGAGGGAAAGATCATGGATTAATGATTGTACTGAAAGCGGGTTCAGTGCGGCGGCTCTGAGAGCTATACACTGTGGAGAGAAAGATTGTACATTAATGATTGGACTGAAAGTGGGTTCAGTGCGGGTCTGAGAGCTGTATACTGTGGAGAGAAAGATTATGGATTAATGATTGGACTGAAAGCAGGTTCAGTGCGGATCTGAGAGCTGTATACTGTGGAGAGAATGATTGTGGATTAATGGTTGGACTGAAAGTGGGTTCAGTGCGGATCTGACAGCTGTATACTGTGGAGAGAAAGATTATGGGTTAATGATTGGACTGAAAGCGGGTTCAGTGCGGGTCTGAGAGCTGTATACTGTGGAGAGAAAGATTATGGGTTAATGATTGGACTGAAAGCGGGTTCAGTGCGGGTCTGAGAGCTCTATACTGTGGAGAGAAAGATTATGGGTTAATGATTGGACTGAAAGCGGGTTCAGTGCGGGTCTGAGAGCTGTATACAGTGGAGAGAAAGATTATGGGTTAATGATTGGACTGAAAGCGGGTTCAGTGCGGGTCTGAGAGCTGTATACTGTGGAGAGAAAGATTATGGGTTCATGATTGGACTGAAAGCGGGTTCAGTGCGGGTCTGAGAGCTGTATACTGTGGAGAGAAAGATTATGGATTAATGATTGGACTGAAAGCGGGTTCAGTGCGGGTCTGTGAGCTGTATACTGTGGAGAGAAAGATTAAGGATTAATGATTGGACTGAAAGTGGGTTCAGTGCGGGTCTGAGAACTGTATACTGTGGAGAGAAAGATTAAGGATTAATGATTGGACTGAAAGTGGGTTCAGTGCGGGTCTGAGAACTGTATACTGTGGAGAGAAAGATTATGGATTAATGATTGGACTGAAAGCGGGTTCAGTGCGGGTCTGAGAACTGTATACTGTGGAGAGAAAGATTATGGATTAATGATTGGACTGAAAGCAGGTTCAGTGCGGATCTGAGAGCTGTATACTGTGGAGAGAAAGATTATGGATTAATGATTGGACTGAAAGCGGGTTCAGTGCGTGTCATCGATATATGTGTCAATAACGTAAAGGGGACTGGAATTTGTTGGTCTCTGAATATTTTCCAGCTCCATTCAGCGTGTTGTTATTTCCATCTGGGTGATAGCAGATGAAATGGATATGCTGAGCCTGAATCTGGGTGTTCAGATTGAGCACTTGAAGGATTTCCAAAGGGAGTGTTAATAAGAGAGAAATCACACACCGAATAACATCAGGATATCTTTTCTAAAATAAGTCAAGCTTTGTTTAATCTAATTTCCTTTAATCACAACATGAATTTCAATCAATCAGCGGTCTCTGGCAACACCGATTGGAATTAAATTTAAAGCAGTGCCAGAAAGCTGGTGACTGTGGGAGTTTAACTCACCGAGAGTAGAGAGATCACTGCCGGCATTTGTCAGTGTGAAGAGAACATCAGGACTACTGTCGAGCAACAAGTGACCATCCTGAGTGTCAATGGCTCCAGTCTGAACATCATCATAATCACCCAGAACCAGACCTGAGAGGAAATAATGATTTTCACAGAAATCAAATGGTAGTACCGAATACTTCGAATTATATAATTAAATTCCATCGATCCGGGCTGACCAGGTTAGATTGCGATATTCAGCTGTAGTGAGATTAGAGGATGGCGAATGGTAGGACCATGTCATGTGGCCGTAGTTGAGTCTACTTAGGCCAGTGTCATATTTAAAAGACAACCAGCAATCGATTGAAAGGCAGGAGCTCTGAAGGACATTGGGTGGGAGGACAGACGACCGGTTTATTTGGCAGATGGCAGCAGCCAGAGCAAGGGTGACGCCCAGATTTTCTCCTGCTACGCTGTAAGTGCTCATCCAGGCAGCAAGGGCAAGGAGGGAAGCGCTTTTTGCTTGGGACATGTGGAGAAGACCAGATAGGCAGGCAGGGAGGGCATGGCATGAGATTTGGGAGGAGGTGAGCAGCTGTGAGGTCGTCCCACGTATGAGGCTGCAGTTCAAGAACAGGATCAATGCCATGATGTACTTAGGCAAGGTGAGTGAAGTGCTGAACATTAGCTGGCAGCCTTAAATGTCAGAAAAAGTGAAAATGAAATTGGGGAAGGGGTGCCTTCACTGAGTCTGCAACAATGCCCAGGCAGCAGCATTGGCTGCCAGAGGGATATTAACCTCTCTATGCAGGACACTGGTCAGTCACAGCTAAGCCGTACATTTCCAGTACTGAATGGCTGCACGCAGCAGGCATCCTTGTGGTGCCATGATGGACAGTGAGGCTGCCACCAACAAAGGAATGGTGTGTGTCTATGACGGGTAAATGACAATGTTAATCTGTGTGCTTGCAGGGGATGTGAGGTCACAATGTGCTGAGAGAAGGACTGGAGGTGCCATTCCATATCTCATGTGATTCTCATGTGCCCTAATGGATGAGGGAAAACAAATGCTAGTGAGCAATAAGCACAGCGTTGATGTCGTCATCATTGGCCTCCTGCAGCTCCAGAGAATGAGTAGTCAAATAATATATGCAGCACCCACTCACCATTCTTCTCTCTGTCTCTCTCTCTCTCTCACACACACACCGATCAAGTAGAAGCAGAGGCAGCGGACTATCCTGCAGAACAGGTTTGCAACCCTGAGCAGCAGGAGACCTCTGAGGATGCAGTGTCATGTCATTTCTCTCCACGAGCAGAGCACAGCACAGCACCATGATATATAAGAATCACGATTTGGCATATTTAATGGTACCACCAGATCTATCAAAGCATCTGAATTGCATTTCCAGAAGCCTTATGGTCTGCACGATGGTCCTTCGAATTGTTGCATGACAGCTATTGCAGCTCTCCTTTGCATCTGTGCTGGGGTTTTACACAGGCATATGAGGCATGCCTTCAGTGGGTAACTCTTGACACCCATTATCCATCCTAGAAGTCTCATGGAGGGCCTGAACAATTCGTGCACTTCAGGCTGCCTTCGAAAGAAGGCATCGTGACAGCTTCCAGGAATCTTGGACAGATACATAAGAAGCATTTGCAATGTTCCCAAAGTATTTGCACACATTGTAGAAGAACTTCCTATTGCTGCCTGGACTATGCAAGTCTTGGTGGCCGCATGTATGCAGTCGATGGCACCCTGCATCTCGCGATTTCCCCAAATACTACAATAATTTCAGTCTGGCTGTCCAGATTGGTGTGCAAGTGCATGTATTGGCTCGCCTCTTGAACATGGCATTTGTGGCAATCTTGATGCAGTGATGTGCCACAGACTGGGACATCCAGCAGATGTCTCCAGAGGATCTCTGTAATGATCCTGCGGTGTGATAATTCAGCGCCACTGTGAGTTCCAGTGTAGCAGGAAATGGGAGCCCACCACTTCCCATTGTGTTCAGATCCTCCTCCAGCATTGAACACAGCTCAGTGACCGCCTTCCTGGACTGGAACAACCTTCACTGACACTGCTGCTCCGACATTTGCAGGAAGCAGATACTCTAATGTTAAACCCTCTCTGGCGGGTAGCATCTTCATCAGTCAAGACGTTGGTTGCGTGCAATATGCGCCCTGCTCATCCACACTCTCTTCCAGCTTCATGATCGTTGTCCCTCTCCCGGTGCTACTGTACGCCCTGATCATCCACAATCTCTTCCAACCACATGATCCGTGTCGCTTCTGGGTGCTGCAGCCGAAATCCCGGGGACTGCAACTCTCTCCATCTCTGATCTTCCTCCACAATTGGAGGCCTCAAACCTGGAGTGGATGAGACCTATTGTTGCTGCACTCATTTCTCAAGGCATTATTTTTCTTACTCTGTATACATAAGTTGCAATTCGGAGAGGCCACAAAACCTGAATACCTCTGATGTGCTCGCCAAGATTGGTCAGCCTCCAGATAGTCCATACCGCTATTCAGCATGTCTTACCCTTCCTATACCGCCACGATGATTTTCGCATCCAAAACTGACCTTGCGCTGAACTTCCCCCTCCTTATAGATGGTTAGACTCTGAATTCAGTTGTCCTCGCGCGACTTTCACTAAATTCTGAAAGGCTTGGAAATTTGCCATGAATTTCGGGTTTTATATTCTCAGTTACCTGCCTGCCGGCTTAAAGTGTGGTCTCCACCGGCCAGATCGGGCGACTCCTGGAATATCACCCAGCAGCATACAAACGATGGGTTTCCTTCACGCCGCTGTGCATGGCATTTTCCCTCCCAGTCTGTTGCCACGGTGTGACAACATTTTGCCCGCCGTTTTAAAGTCACATGTATCCCATTGAATTGCCCATCCAACATGCACACAAATTTCACATTTCACTGCCCAGTCAACAGTGTCAGAAAACATAATAATTGAATGTTTCATTCCATTATACTACTGGGTGCAATCAGGATGATTTTGCAGAAATCCAAATTATTTTTCTATTTTTTAAACTAACATCACTCAGCAAATCTCCATGTCTTCAGCAGCATCATTTTACAGCGAGTAATTTCTGATATACTTAGTTGTTGATTTTCGAAAGCAGACAATGTGATGGATTAAAACACAAGATGGTAACAAGTTAAAATGTACCCACCCTGAATACTGGAGGAATTCCCTTATGGATTTTCTGATCCAGGATCCGTGTCACCCAAACTGTGACTGGTGTAATATTCAATCTGATTGAGGGACTCAGTGGAACCAGCAACTGTTAAACACAGACATGGATGGTTATTGTAGACATTGATAAGGACGTTTGAACAAATAATATAATACCTTCATCATAGAAAGATAAACACATCGAAAATAAGAACAGGAGTAGGACATTCGGCCCTGCTCCGCCATTCATTATGATCATGGCTGATTATCCAACTCAATAGCCTGTTCCCGCTTTTGCCCCATATCCTTTGAACCCTTTTGCTGTATCTAACTCCTTCTTGAAAACATGCAATGCTTTGACCTCAACTGCTTTCTGTGGTAGCGACTTCCACGGGCTCACGCCTCTGTGGGTGAAGTATTTTCTCCTCCTCTCAGTCTTGAACGGTTTACCCCATATCCTTAGACTGTGACTCCTAGTCCTGGTCTCCCCAACCATCGGGAACACAATTCACTCCTACCTAGTTTTGTGTCATCTGCAAATTGGGAAATATTACACTTCGTTTCCTCATCTCAATCACTAATATATATTGTCAATTGCTGGAGTCTTAGCACCGATCCATGCGGTACCCCACTAGTCACTGCCTGCCATTCGGAAAAAGACACCTTTATTCTTACTGTTTGTTTCCTGTCTGCCAACCTATTTTCTATCCATCACAATACGCTACTCCCAATCCCATGTGATTTAATTGTACATGCTAATCCCTTATGTGGGACTTTGTCGAAAGCCTTCTGAAAGGTCCAAATAAACCACATCCACTGGCTGTCCCTCATTAACTCTACTAGTTACATCCTCGAAGAATTCTTGTATATTTGTCAAGCATTATTCCCCTTTCGTAACTCCATGCTTTCTTTGTCCGATTCTATCACTGTTCTCCAAGTGTTCTGCTATAAAATCTTTGATAACGGTCTCTAGAATTTTCCCCACTAGCAACGTCAGGCTGACTGGTCTATAGTCCCCTGTTTTCTCTATACCTCCCTTTTTAAATACTGGAGATACATTAGCTCCCCTCCAATCCGAAGGTACTGTTCCAGAGTCTGTGGAAACTTGGCAGATGAGCATCAATGCATCCATTATTTCTCGGGCCACGTTCTTAAGTGCTCTGGGATATAGATTATCAGGCCCTGGGGATATATCGGCCTTCAATCCCCTCAATTTCCCCAACACCATTTCTCTATTAATACAGATTTCCTTCAGTTCCTCTCTCACTAAACCTATTGTTCCCCAACATTTCTGGTATGATGTTCGTGCCCTCCTTTGTGAATACTGAACCGAAGTATACATTTAGTTGATCAGCCAAATATTTGCTCCCCATAACAGATTGCCTTGGGGGACCGACATTTGCCTTCACCAATCTTTTTTCTCTGAACATACCGATTGAAGCTTTTACAGTCAGTTCCTATGTTCCCGGCAAAGTTACTCTATTTTCCCGTTCTTAATCAATCCCTTGGTCCTTCTTTTCTGAATTATAAACTGCTCCAAATCCTCAGGTCTGTAGTTTTTTTTTCTGGAAAATTTGTATGCCTCTTCCTTGGATCTAATGCCATCTCCAATTTCCCTTGGAAGCCATGGTTTGGCTACCTTTCCCGTCTTTCTTTTGTGTCAGACAGGAATAAACAATTGTTGGTGTTCATCTGGTGACAATGTCCTGGAACTTATTATTTGACACGATTGTGGAGCATCATTCGTCACAGGGACTGCAGTGGTTCAAGAGAAACTAGGGATGGACCATAAATGTTGGCTCATACAGCGAGTCGTCAAAACAATACTCAGTACAGGTGGTGAGTTAGATTTCAGAGATCAGAGCAGAGACAATAGTGTAAAGCTATTGTCAGTTAGCACTGTTACTTAATCCAGAATCCGTCCACCCTGTCCCCATCTCCTTCCCTTTCAGAGTCTCAAACGGCCGGTGGTGAGTCCAAAATTATACCCCACCCCGGATGATGGGGCAAAAAAGTGTGCAAGGAGGCTAACTTCGGATTTATTTCTTCTGGGTGTGTTTTGTTTTAAATCAGGAAATATATCTCAATGGTTGAATCACTCGCAAAATATAGCGCAAGACAACAGTTGCTTCAGCAATACAAACGGTTTATTGAAAAAAAAGAAGCTTTTCTTCATTGGGCCCGTAGTTCCCTGTCCAATCTTTGCTGAGAGAGAATAAACAGTTCCTTTCTCTTCAGTGTGCTTCGCTGGCGAGTCTGGTTTCAAGCCAGATGTGCCAACTTTACACAATTAACTAGAAACATCTTATCATGTGACCTTTATCTCCTGCTGCAGCCGAAGTAACAAAAATGCAATTGCTGGCACACAGTGTCTTAGAAATTCCAGAAGTTTATCGGCCTATTTCTATCCCTAGAGCACTATTTTCAACATAGTCATAAAGGCACACGCTGTTCTTAATCCGACGTGAAAACAACACCTTCCCGTATGGCGAAATGAGACGCCATTCCTGCAATGCATTCATTTCAATGCAAAAACTAAAAGATGTTAGAAACTGGGATAAAAGTAACATTTTCTTCCGCATTGAAACACAATTAATTCTACTGTTAATTTACAACATTCTCTTTTTACCATCGCAACCATATAATTTAATATGGTCAAATTCGGGACAAGGTGTCAACGATAGCATTATTTTTCCTCGATATACATAAAATGTTTAGATGATTAGGTTGTCATAACAAACTCCATCTAATTATTCTAACATTTCGGTTTTTATTTTTATTTTTCACTAATGTTAATGGGTGATGGTCAGTGTATATTAGTATTTCTTTCGCAGACATATATTCCAAAATGTTTGAGAGCCAGCAAACGTCTTAATGTTTCTTCCTCTGCAGTGCCAGTTTAGTTTTCTTGAAAAGTACCCTACTGGCTTCTCTATGCCTGATTCATCATCCTGCAATAGTACTGCAACAGCCCCCAGGTCGCTAGCATCAATGACTTTTTTAAAGGGTTTAGCAGAATTCGGAGCAGCCCACAGTGGCTCATTAGTTAAGACTGCCTTCAGTTTTTCAAAAGCTGTCTGGCATTCATCTGAGCATACTACATTGTTTTTCTTTTTTTGCAGTAAATTGGTTAATGGAGCAGCCACAGTACTAAGAGTCTGGACATATTTCCTGTCAAAACCACACATCCCTAAAAACCTCATTATTTAACGCTTAGATTTAGGGATGGGAACTCGATGAAGGCTTGTACCTTTGCCATTTTTAGCAATAAATGTCCTTGCCCCGCTATGTGTCCGAACTAAGTTACTCTTATTTTTCCCAGTTCGCTTTTTGCCAGATTTATTACTATGCCCATGCCATATAACTTTTTAAACATAATTTCTGGATGGTTTAAGTGTTCTTGCCAAGTGTTGCTGCATATTAGTACATCACTGAAATACACTACACAGTCGGGAACAGCTGAATCATTAATCATAGAAAAGAGGCTGGGATTTTCTTTTTAGCCTGAATGACATCAAGTGGCCTGATGAAGACCGTCAGGTGTTAGAAAAGCTGATACCCCTGTCTCGAGGAGTCAAAGAAACTTGCTAGTATTCCTTTAACATGTCAATCTGGGGAGTAAATCTAGTACTACCCACTCTGTCAATACCACACATGTCTTCTAAATGCGGAATTGTGTAGGAGTCTGCCTTCATTACCTCATTGACTTTTCTGCAGTCCATACAAAATTTGGTTCACCCTTCAGGTATAGATACTAGCCCAATACAAAAGCAAAACACTGCAAAATGCTGGAAATCTGAAATAAAAACAAGAAGTGCTGGAAATACTCAGCAGGTCTGGCAGCAACTGTGGATAGAGAAGCAGAGTTAACGTTTCAGGTCAGTAACCCTTCATCAGAACTGATACTAACACTATTGGTGAACTCCAGCTGCTTTGACTAGGCTTGATCAAATTGTTTTCCAACATGCACTGGATCTCTGATTTTATTTGGACCTGTTTGTCCAGTCTTAAGCGGTAAGAATGTAGTTTTGAAGGAACGATTCCCCCTTTAGCTACATCACGTATGACTAAGGTTGTGCATCCCAGCATATCCCGACAAACTCTTTTAACTGCTGTGGAAAGCCTGGTTAGCTCTTTACGTTGTTTTTCCTCGAAGTGCAAAAGCATTTTATCCAATTTTCCTAGTCGTTGTGTACTCACTAATCTGAGTGTTGGATGCTCAATCTGAGAATTTTCCATGCCATCTTCTGCCTCATCCTCACTATCCTGTCCCTTCTCAACAGTATCGATTACCTAACATATCTGTACTGCCTTATCCTCCTCACTGAGATAATATTAATTTAACATATTAATGTGACACAACCATTTGTCCTTCGACAATCAGGGGTAGCAATCAAGTAACCTACCTTACCACTCTTTTGACCACTCTATTTGGGCAACGGAACCGTGTTTTTAATGGTTGCCCCTGTAACTGTAACAGCCCTAATATTTCATCCCCTGGTTGAAACTCGCAGGGTGTTGCATTCTTGTCTGCCCTTCTATTCATATTGGCTTGGGATGATTCAATGTGTTCCTGAGCCGCAACACAAGCTTTCCTGAGCCTTTCCCAGAACACAGATGTATAGTCCAACATTGAAGATTCGGCATTTTGTTTGAATAATCTGTCTTTTATGATTTTAGAGGACTTCTTACTTCATAGCTGTAAACCAATTTGAAATGACTGAAACCTAATTCACTGATTCAGGATTTATTCACTAAAGTCTCTGGTGGCAAATTAAAGAAAGTTTACTCCTTTATCCCAGTCATGTGGATATTCGTGACAGTATGTTCTAATAATTGTTTTGAGTGTTTGTTGATATCTCTCTAAAGCACCATGTGAAATGGTTTTCTGCTGAAGATTCCAACTGCCCTGCCTAATACCCCAATTGCCCATACGGCTTGAAATACCTCAGACATGAAATTAGAACCTTGATCCGATTGAACATAAAGTGATAACCCATATCACATAAAGCATCGTGTTAACTTTTCTCCTACTATTCGAGCATTAATTGTCCTCACTGTAATGGCCTCTGGAAATCGAGTAACCATATCCATGATAGTAAGTATGTATTGATGTCCCGTTTTTGTTTTTGGCAAGGGTCCTACACAATCTACCATTACCCTACTAAATGGTTTCGCAATCACTGGTATGGGAACTATTGTGCCAGTTTTATGGTAGGGTACGGTTTTCCCACCATTTGACATGTATGGCATGTCCTACAAAATTGTCTCACATCCTTTGTGAGACCTGGCCAGTAATAATTTTGACTTATACGTGATTTGGTCTTCTGAACTCCTCTATGCCCTGCAAAATGAATGGCATGTGCTAACCTTAATAATTCCGAGTGATATTTAAGTGGTACCACTTTCTGTTCAACAACTGTCTAGTCTTAATCCGCAGGTCTATGAGGCAGTCTTCATTCCCTCCACACAATCATGCTTGCCTTCTAAAATGCCTTTTGCCTCATTTTCCATCAGAGCCTTTGTGTTATTCGGTATATCTCTGGACCAGCATTTCGTGCTGCAAAGATAGAAGATCGGCGAAACATCTCATTTGGATCATCTAAATCCACAAAAAATGTTTCAGATACTTGGATATCTGTTTGTGCTGCCACTATACCTCCGACAATGGATCCTGTTTAGCCATTGCTCGGGTGACTACACATGCAGGAAACATTCCTGGAACGTGTTCCTGTAATTGCTCTGGTTCCATAATTCACTTGGTTCCTCTGTAATTGTAAGAAAAACTGATCCTTTTTAGTTTCCAAATTTTTCCTAGGAGTCGATCAATCCTCTTTACTGTCAAACTGTGGACACGGATTTAAGATGATTGGTAGAAGGATTAGAGGGGATATGAGAAAAATATTTTTCAACCAGAGTGTGATGCGAATTTAGAATTCACTGCGAGGATCAGTGGTGGAGACAAAGACCCTTAATTCTTTTCAAAGCACCTGGACATGCAGCCAAGGTGCTGTAACCTGTGGGGCGATGGACCAGGTGCTGGAAAGTGGGATTAGGTTGGGCGGATATCTTATTCGGCCAGTGCAGACATGATGGACTGAATAGCATCCTTCCTTCCGTTCTGTATTTTTTCCATGTTTTAACGGCTGCAGTTACCATACCAGATATTAAGTCACTGTCCAGGCGTGCTTTATATCAAGATGCGGGAATAGACTTCCGTCCAACTCCGTTAAGTAAACTTTTAGCATTCTTGGCATTTTTCGGTGCAAACGTTATACCATTCCCCAGGTTTAGGTTGCAGTGTCCAACTTTACCTTGGCCATTTCATCTGTTTGACTATTTTTTCAAAAGATGTGAAAAAAGTGCCTCGACGTCCCTTTCCCCCAACTTAGTAATAGCTTTTATAAATTAAGCAGCTTTTTGCTGGGGCCCGGGCTGAATTCAGCTTCTTCTTGACCCGACATTTCCCTGGATTCAAGACTATCCCTTTGTCTTAGTTCCATCTCTTTTGGGCTAAATTCCGTCTCCTTCTCCTTGTCCTCTTTTTCAAGTTCAAGTTTATTTAAGTCTTTTCCAGCCTCAAGTTTTCTTACAATTATTTCTTTTTCTGTTACGTTTTGAAGCTCCAGTTGACTCAACTGTGACTGAATTTTTGCCAATTCTACTGCATCAACTCACTACGTTCTTGTTCCTCGTCTGCTTCTTCTAATTTAAAATGTTGGACTATTAGGTCAGTTATCGCTGCATTTTGGCACCTTTTTTTCAATTCCAACCACAACTTTGCCACCAATGTTTCTCATTTATTCTGAATTAAAGGTCTCAAGCCAGGGAAACATTTTCCTTTCCCTCGAACTCTGCTGCAACTGCTGAGCCATTCTGATGTTATAGACTCTACCTTATTATACAAGAACATTGGTTCCCTTTTTGATAATTGCTGTTAGATTTGAATCCCGACAACAGAGTTTCCAAATAAGATGATTCCAAACCCGACAGCAATTAATATGCTGCCAGACACAAGATCCAAAATGTTATGCTATCGCAGAGACAAGTAATTAATATGATTCCAAGCACGAGACCCTCAATTCATCTGATTCTAATTTCAGACGAGCCACCCAATTAATATATTACAACCGTGGCGGGAGCAATGCACTGTCAATTCAGTCTCGTCACTCCACAGGTCGCAGCATATTATTAAGTTTTCACACCAAATTGGAAAACAGCCAAAATAAACAATCTGGTAACCACAGAATAATAGAGACCAAACCAAGTATCTTCAGACATCAACAAATTAACTGTTTTTTGAAACAAAAATCTTAAAGCACTATTAAGATAAACCTATGACTAAAGACCTGATGATTTTAAAATTACTCCCCACATTCGCACACATGCATTCAAAACCAACAGTAGTTAACTAGTTTTAAAATTAGTGTTTTTGAAATTCAGCTGCTTCTCAAGAACGAATAAAATAAGTAAGCCTTTGAATTACATTCCTGGTGGATGAGGCATTCTAATGTGGAAATAATCAAAGGTCATTGGATGCACTGGTCTGTTCTGAACAGGCGTTTAACTTTTCGTCTGCAGTAGGCAACAACAGTTCCTTCAGCAATACAAACAGTTTCTTCAAAAAAGAAGGAATTTCTTCGTTAGGCAATTAATTCGGCCTGTAGTTCTCTACAGAATTTTTGCTGAAAGACAATAAACAGCTCGTTTCTCTTCAGTACGTTGCGCTGGTGAGTCAGGTTTCAGCAGTTTTTTTTTCAGTTTTACACACAGTTAAGGAGTAACATTACATCATGTGACCTCTCTCTCCTGCTGCACCCGAGGTAGCAAAAATGCAGCTTCTGGCACACTGTGCCTTAGAAATTCCAGAACGTTCTCTCCCTTAAAAGTGCTATAGTTTAACAATGAGGTCGTGCCTCACAAACCTTATTGAGTTTTTCGAGAAGGTGACCAAACAGGTGGATGAGGGTAAAGCCGTGGATGTGGTGTATATGGATTTCAGTAAGGCGTTTGATAAGGTTCCCCACGGTAGGCTATTGCAGAAAATACGGAAGTATGGGGTTGAAGGTGATTTAGAGCTTTGGATCAGAAATTGGCTAGCTGAAAGAAGACAGAGGGTGGTGGTTGATGGCAAATGTTCATCCTGGAGTTTAGTTACTAGTGGTGTACCGCAAGGTTCTGTTTTGGGGCCACTGCTGTTTGTCATTTTTATAAACGACCTGGATGAGGGTGTAGAAGGGTGGGTTAGTAAATTTGCGGATGACACGAAGGTCGGTGGAGTTGTGGATAGTGTCGAAGGGTGTTGTGGGGTACAGAGGGACATAGATAGGCTGCAGAGCTGGGCTGAGAGATGGCAAATGGAGTTTAATGCGGAGAAGTGTGAGGTGATTCACTTTGGAAGGAGTAACAGCAATGCAGAGTACTGGGCTAATGGGAAGATTCTTGGTAGTGTAGATGAGCAGAGAGATCTTGGTATCCAGGTACATAAATCCCTGAAAGTTGCTACCCAGGTTAATAGGGCTGTTAAGAAGGCATATGGTGTGTTAGCCTTTATTAGTAGGGGGATCGAGTTTCGGAGCCACGGGGTCATGCTGCAGCTGTACAAAACTCTGGTGAGGCCGCACCTGGAGTATTGCGTGCAATTCTGGTCACCGCATTATAGGAAGGATGTCGAAGCTTTGGAAAGGGTGCAGAGGAGGTTTACTAGGATGTTGCCTGGTATGGAAGGAAGGTCTTACGAGGAAAGGCTGAGGGACTTGGGGTTGTTTTCGTTAGAAAGAAGGAGGAGGAGAGGTGACTTAATAGAGACATACAAGATAATCAGAGGGTTAGATAGGGTGGATAGTGAGAGTCTTTTTCCTCGGATGAGGATGGCAAACACGAGGGGACATAGCTTTAAGTTGAGGGGTGAAAGATATAGGACAGATGTCAGAGGTAGTTTCTTTACGCAGAGAGTAGTAGGGGCGTGGAACGCCCTGCCTGCAACAGTAGTAGACTCGCCAACTTTAAGGGCATTTAAGTGGTCATTGGATAGACATATGGATGTAAATGGAATAGTGTAGGTCAGATGATCGGCGCAACATCGAGGGCCGAAGGGCCTGTACTGCGCTGTAATATTCTAATTCTAATTCTAATTCTAATGTCTTAGAGGTGCACATTGTTTTTAATCGGAGGAGGAAAAAGATGCAAGTCCATGACACAGTCTATGCAATTCTATATCATAACTTCTGTGTGAATCCTCGTTTACACCACTGCAGAAAATGAGTACATTCTGAGCACCCTTACCTGAACACATGATACTCACATATTCGTTATGAGAACAGTCGTGGTTACCTCATGATGCTGAGGCACATTCCCAGAGAAATGCTTCGCTACCAACACAGTTAATTTCATCCAACCAAACTGGCCCTGATCCTGGTTCACAAGAAGCTCGACGTGCCATGTCGAATGTTTTTCCACAACCCAGCTGCTTGCAAACCAAGTTAACTTCCAGCAGATCCCAGGAATCATCACAAACTGAGCCCCATGTCTCATTGTAATAAATCTCCACTCGGCCAGTACATGGGCTCCCACCGTCACACAACCTTAACTGCAAATGGTCTGTTGGACAACAATGTAGGAGGATTCTACTGGCAGTACACATTCACCTCATCACTCAATCCAACTCATTGCACTGTCACCAGCTTAAAAAAAGCATTTTAAATGCATGTGACAGGTAAATGAAACTATACAATAGAATATCTGTCTGCACTTACCTATTACATATAATGTAAAGTACAGAAATGTTTCAGATATCCTATTACATCTGGCTCTGACAAGTTCTGCCCAGCAGTCCCCCTTTTATGTTTCAAACCCTGTGTACGTTGTTGTAAAGGGAATCATTCACACGATTACCAGTTAATTTACACTCATGTTATATAACTGTATCTGTTCCTTATCCATGTTTGTTAACCTTATTTATTATCTTGGTCCGACATTTACTGCCATATCCTATTTTCTTTATCTTGAACAACAAGTGACTTGCATTTATCCAGCGCCATTACCGTAATAAAGCATCCCAAGGCGCTATGCAGGAGTGATATCAAAGAAAGTTTGACAAAGAGCACCTAAGAATACACTAAGTCAGATAACCAGAAGCTAAATCAAAGATTTAGGTTTTATGGAGGGTCTGAAAGCAGGAACGAGAGTTTAAGACTTTTAGAGAATTAAATAACTCCAGAGTATGTTGCCTCCGCAGCTAAAGGCATTGCCACCAATGGTGCACAATTAAAATCAGGAATGCTCAAGAAGCCAAAGGTGGGAGTTGTCAGATTGGAACCGATTGCAAATACAGGAACTGTGAGGCCATGCAGGGATTGGAAAACAAGGATGAACATTTTAAAATCGCACATTGCTGGGCAATGTAGGTCAGTGAGCACAGGGCAGATGGCTGAGTGGCACTTGGTCACGGCAGCACAGTTTGCAGTGGTTTTAACTAGGGAAGCTAGCCAAAAATGCTTTAGAGTCATCGAGCTTAGAGGGGACAAAGCAATGGGTAAGACTAGATAAGGGCAAAATCGCTTGATATTAGGGAGGTAGAAATCGACAGTGTTAGTGATGGTATGGATATGTGCGAGGAGTTAAAATAATACCAAGGTTACAAGCAGTCTAGCTCAGTCACAGACAGTTGGCACGGGAAGAAATAGAGTTGGTGGCCAGGGAACAGATGTGATGGGGACTGAAGACAATGACTTGTATCTTTTCAATACTGAAGTGTAGGAATTTTCTGGAAATGCAGCACTCAATGTCAGACTGGAATTCTGACAGGTTCCAAGCAGTGGTGGAAGCAAGAGTGTTGGTCTTGAGGTCTAGTTGGGTACCATGAGATATATGTGGAAACTAAGGCTGTCTTTGTGGATATTACTGAAAGGCAGCATGCAAATGAGAATTGAGGTGTCGAAGGATAGATTATTTGGTGACTTTAAGGAAGCGGGAAGAGAAGCCATTGCAGGTCACTTTCTGACTCCTGTCCAGATAAGACGAGAACCAGCTGAGTGCAGTCCCCCCTCCCCCACCCCTCACCCCAGCCGGGTGTGAATGGAGAACAGTTGGAGCAGAATTTCATGATCAACCATATCAAAGGCTATGGACAAGTCAAGAAGGGGAAGAGGAATCGTTTGCATTTTTCACAATCATTTAGGATGTCATTTGTGACTTTGATAAGCCATTGTTTCAGTACTGTGGTGTGGCTAGAAATCTGATTTGAGGGATTGAAACATGTAACTCCATAAAATATGAGCATGGATTTGGAGGGGACAACACATTCAAGGACTTTGGTGAGGTAAGAACAGTTGGAACTGGGGCAGTAATTTGCAAGGGGAGGTGTGATTATAGCTGATTTGAAGGAGAGGGGGTAGAACATGAAGCGAGGGAGAGAATCGTTAATATTGTCAGCGAACATGGGGACGAGGAAGGGTGATGTGTGTGATCAGTAGTTTCGTAGAAATAGGGTGTAGACATCAAGATGTGAATTTCATTGACAACATAATTGCAGAGAGTGTGAAGGACTCTTGGAGAGACCCAAGCAATGCGAATTCAGGGTGATGTCATGGGAGGACACTTATTGGAAGATAGGACTGGTGGGTTGGGGATCAAGGGGAAACGGCGGAGGCGACTGACGGATGTTTTTAAACGTTGTACCAAAAAATTCCATGAGCTCATTTCAAGTATTTTTGGAGTTGAGGGTGGACGAGACACTGGAGTCTTTCAGGAGGAAGATTTGTGATGGAGAAGATGTGCTTTGCGTGTTCTTTTCCTTCGTGCATGATCTTTGATTAATGAGCAACTTTTGCAAGAAAGACAGGACCCGATGATGCTTTCTGTGATTCATCCATTCAGGTTTATATTACTACGTAGTTCGCCAGATGTCGCTGTGCTTTCTGGTTTAAAGTTTCAACCACTATTTGTATTACTTCCACTTCACGCCGGAGAATGTAACACCCACCAGTACTACACTTAAACATCAACCTTCCAATAGGCAGTATATTCGTGCAGAACTATGTTATAGGGTTGTGTTGATTATACAATTATCATAAATCAAGATAATATTAATTGTATAACATAATCACATGCATTTGTAAGGATGGGACTCTGTCTTTGACAATGATGATATTTGAGTAATTTTAGAAACGTAAACTGCATGTCTGAACAGAGAATAGGCAGACCTCTCTGTCCAGACAGCCTGGTGCTATTCGGGAAGTACTTATGTTCAATCAGTAAACGAAACTTGTGAGGCACATTAGCAATTGCTGTTGTCTGTAAAAGTTCAATGAACTAAATTACAAATTATATCACTAGATGACTGTTGGACCAGACCAAAGAGGGCAGAAAACAGGCTCTCTCTGCAAAATGTTGGATAGGAACAGGATGTGTCTGTGGCAATTGAACTCAAGATGAACAGACTTCCTGGTAAGCGGGAAACCAGTATTTAAACGGGCATGGACAAAAATGATTGGATTTTTTGCATCAGGCACTTTGGAGAATAAAGAATTGGCGTTGTGATAGGATACAAAGTGTAGTGGTCAATGGATGTTTTTAAGGTTGGATGAAGGTTTGTAGTAGAGTTCCCCAGGCGTTAGTCTTCGGACACTTGTTTCCCTGATATATATTAATGACTTAGACCTTGGTGTACAGGACATAATTTCAAATTTTGCAGATTATACCAAACTTGGAAGCATTGTGAACTGTGAGGAGGATAGTGTAGCACTTCAAAAGGACATGGACAATTTCATGGAATGGGCAAGCAGGTGACAGGTGAAGTTCAAGCAGAGAAATGTGAAGTGTTTCATTTTGGTAGGAAGAACATGGAGATAAAATATAAAATAAAGGGCTCAATTCTGAAGGGGGTACATGAGAAGAGGTGCCTGGGTATACATGCGCATAAGTCATTGAGTGTGGCAGGACAGGTTGAGAGAGCTGTGTCCTGGGCTTTCTTAATAGGGGGAAACAGCAAGGAAGTTATGTTGAACTTGTATAAGACACGAGTTCGGCCTCCACTGGAGTTTTGCGTCCAGATCTGTGTGCTGCACTTGAGGAAAGACAGGGGGGCATTGGAGGGAGTACAGAAAAGACTCAGGAGAATGGTTCTAGAGATGAGGAATTTCAGTTATGAAGATCGATTGGAGAAGTTAGGGCTGTTTTCCTTGGAGAAGAGGAGGTTGTGAGGTGATTTGATTCAGGTGTTCAAAATCATGAGGGGCCTGGACAGAGTAGATAGAGAGACACTGCCACCGCCACCCCCGCACCCCCCCCACCTTGTGAAAAGATCGCGAACAAGAGAGCACAGATGGATTGAGGAAAAACTTTTTCACGCAGCGAGTGATCAAAGTCCAGAATGCATTGCCTGAGAATTCAGTGGAGGCAGGTTCAATTGAAGCATTCCAAAGGGAATTGGACAGTTATATGAAAAGGAAGAATGTGCAGGATTACGGGATGGAACTGAATGAAATGCTCTCTCAGACAGCCAGTGCGACACGATGGGCCGAATGGCCTCCTTCTGCACGGTAACAGTTCTGCGATTCTGTGATATTGCCTCTCCTCGTTGTTCAAAACAGAAGTCATCAGTTCACACTTCTCTGCATTAAATTTCATCCGCCGTGTGTCCGACCATTTCACCAGCCTTTCTTTGTCCTCTTGAAATCTATCACTATCTTCTTTACAGTAACTGGACAGTATTTCAGAAAAACTCTCCCGTTTTCTTCCAATAGTTCAACGGTGTTGAGTTTAATCGTGGCAAGTGCTTCCTGCACTATGTTAGCTCTTTTGTTTAATGTTCTGTGAATTTCACTTTCTCAATATTTACCAAAATGTAAATGGGAATGCACAGGCAGCATGGGATCGTACAGCGCAGTTTCTGCTTGCGATACCCACATTAACAATTGTTCCGGCTCCTCGAGGCTGAGAAACCTCCCTCCCTCCCCTGCTCCCCAGTCTCAGCTTCACAACATGTGTCGCATATCAGATCTGAGGCCAAGCGATCAGTGCAGGTGCACAGCTGGGCTAACAGTGCAAGCCCGGTAGCGTCTGTTGGGTTGATAAATGGAGAGTTGGATTGAAATTGTGCCATTTGCAGCGGTTCAGCTCATTCACTGCGGCTTTGCGGAAATCTCAATGGAAAGTACTCTGTCTGTATTGTAAATGTGCTCAGTATCAGGTATTTATTGCTCCTGAAAAAGAATATTTATTAAATATAATACGAGTGATATATTTTTTACAAACAGTGATTCTAATAGTCATATAACATTATTACTATCCGGAGAATACTGGAATCATCTGACTTTCCAGGTATGGATCACCCCGGAAACAAACTTGAAACAAACTAAAACCAACTCTTGCGGTATTTATGTTCAATTCTGGTAATAAAACAAAATGTAACTGAAATCTCCTCTGGAAATGCAATTAATTGTTAATCTGATGACAAATATTAGATCCGTGTTTGCTTTCAGCAACAATAATGGATAAAAGTTCACTATTTGAATTTGATGAACTTAACATCACACAGGACAAACTATATTAAATAATGAATTTATAAATGAAGGAAACTGTTTCAATATTCACTTTATACAATCTCAATAAACGACAAATTAAAATAAAAATGTACGTTTCCTATAAATCCATTTTGATCTGCGGCCGATTGCTAAAAAAAGATACATGGAGGAAATACATTCCATACTTTCTATCCATTCGATGGCTTGCAGAAAATATTCTTAAATTACCTTCAAAATCACGATTTTTAGAATACAATCCCTTTTACAAAAGCAAAAGGAAATTCATCATGGAAATATGTAATAACATTTAGGGAGCGTTTCCCTGTCATGAACCAGCATTTGCTGTCGATAGACATTAACAAATGTAACCAAACCCGCACTGCAAACAGTGAGAAACGGAATCGAATCATCGACAGAAAAGCTCTGCAAAAATATTGAGTAGGTGGAAGTAGACTATTCATGATATCTTATTTCACACTTCACAATGCTTTACATAAAAGGAGGATGGTGAAGGAGATTTTGTCACATTAATTATTACTTGACATTGTACGTATGACTATGTGAAATAAGTTGAGAATTAACGATACAAATTTCTAAATTTTCAAGATCATCATTAAGTAAACAATCATAAATGGAAAATCATTCGGAGAATTTGGAATATTCAGTAACATTATCTTTTGGAGAGGCACCTCACAATTACTCTAATAATTAATGCTAATTGAAATACTATTGATTCTGCCTCTAGTTAATATATTCTACAATATTTATAGATCATGTGCAACACTCTACAATGGAACAAACTATATAAATTATTTTGGATCCATTCAGCATAGCACGCAGGATCAGGCAGCATTTCTACTGTGAAATACCTTGTACACAAATGCCCGTGTGGATTCAGTCAGCAGTAGATTTAGCTTTGACTGCTGTTCTGAAACCCAAATGTTACCAGAGAGTCCAGACCCTGAGAGCATCGATTCTCACTGCGATCATGCTCTAATTCTCGATTGCTGTGTGTAATTAATCTGCTTAGAATTTCAACTCCAGTCAGCTGTGTTGGCACAAGAGCCACAGAGGACCAAATAAACCAAATTGCCTCGGTATTTGCTTTAAATGTTGGCTTTAAATCAAAGTTGCGCACACGCCCAACCTGGGAATTCAGAGGACGTGTTAATCAGATGGAAGATATTATAAATACAATGCTTTCTGATAGCGAAATAATGGATAATTGTACACTATTTTATATTGATGGAATGTAAAATCAAACCAACAGCCCAAGCTGAATGTGAATTCTACAAATGAGATAAACTATTTCAATATTCGCTTCCTATGATAGCAATGAATAACATTGTTTTTCGTCATAAAGCATGCCTTCTCTATGCAAATTATTCTGAGCAACTAGCGAAAGGAGAAAAGGATACATGGAGTCATGTTCATTTTTTTCTGTTTTTTCTTATGGCTTGCATAAAAGGTTCTTTAAATACTACACAAAACATGATTTTAGTATACAATTATGTAATATTCACGGAAATATAATTTGTCAAATATATAAAGTATTTGATAACACTGGGACTAAGTTGCCCTGTCAGTAAACCAATAAAGTTTTTTTTTATGTAGACAGAGATTAACAAATGTAACCAAACACACACGGGAAATAGTGAGAAACAGAATGGAATCATAATTGCACAGTAAAGTCTATTCGGCTACTTTAGTCAGAGTCGTCCCTTTGAAAGAGCTATCTAATTTATTGCCACAAACGTAGCTTTTTCTCAAAATCGTGCAAATCCGTCCACTTCAAGTACTTATTCAATTGCCTTTAAAAAGTTCCTCTGGAATCTGATTTCATCGCTCTTTCGGGTCGTGTTTTCCATATCTTAACAAGCCTCTGTGTGAAGAAATGTCTCTTCATTACCGCTCTAATTATTTTGCCGGTTCTACAGAGGACCTCGGACCCTGACCCAGCTCTGGATGCCCGGAAAATTGGTGTTGAGGCGTGGTCAACGGAGAAAGTCCATAAGGCCAAAGTGAGAGGGCTTGGGCGGTGTTCCTATGCACCAGGAGAAGGGAGGTCCCAGGATATGCATTGGTTCCTGGTGGGTGCGCCCTGTGGGCCAGAAATTGGCCTGGAAGGAGGCAACTCCCCACCCCATCCACAAGGCCACAGCGAGAACGCTTCGTTTTTCAAGGTGTCCTCTCCACATGATGGAAGAATCTGTCACTAGTAAGATCCCAGCGGCGATGGAATGATCCCATAATTAGCCATTAATAGGCCACTTAAGATCCTCAGTCTGCCTCCTGGCACGAAGGCTGTTGTCGGCCTATCCCGCCCCCGGGATCATTGCACGCTGGGAGGCGATGGGATCTACATTCTGCCACATCCGCTGCCATGATTCCCCCTCCCCACTTCCTTCCTGGCTTCAGTTCAGGCCTCTTGAGGCCAGTAAACTCCCTGCCATGATCGCTGCTGACGATTCCCCATTCTTAATCTATCATAATTTTCATCATTTTGAACTCTGTTAGAACCCCTTGAACATGCTCTGCTCCAATGAGAAAATTTGAGGCTCCTGATTCTCTCCACGTAAATGGATTCCCTCACCCATGGTGTCTTCCTCACAATCCTCCTCTGTACCCTCTGCAGGGCCTTGACATTCTTCCGAGGTATTCTTCCCCGAATTGCACACAACACGGCAGCTGAGTCATAACAATTGATTTGTAAAGGCTTGGCTTGATTTACTTTATATTTAAAACCTCTATTTTCAGAATAAGTATCCCATACACTTTCTCAATCAGCTCCTCTACTTGCCTTGCAATCCTCAAACATTTATGGACATGCATTCCCCGGATCCCTCTGTTGCATTTCTTGAAAATGGTGCCATTTATATTTTACCAGCATGATATCTTTCCAAAATCACTTCCAAGTTGACCACAATAAATTGCATCTACCATGGATCTGCTCATTTCAGCAGACTGTGTATGTCCTCCTGAAGTCTGCTATTATAATATTCACAATTTACTACAGAGCCATGTTTTTGTTAACCATCCACAAACGTAATCAGACACTTGCAACAAACACTAATACTCAGCAAAGCACCTATGTAAATTATGTTGCACATGCAAGATCTCCTCAGAATTTCTCAAATACTTAAGAGAATGCAGTACGAAAGTAGAGATCTGACGATGTCTCTGCCAACACTGTCATTTTATGGGACCCTGTTAATAATGTGACACTCGGGCAACCTAATAAACACTGACCTGAAATCAGAAAGTGCTGGAAATACTCAGCTGATCTGACAGCATCTTTGCAGACAGAGTTAGCATTTCAGGTCTGTGACCTTTCATCAGAACTGGAAAATATCAGAAACGTAATAGTTTATTTTTAGAAAGTGAAAAGAAGGGTCAAGAAGAAAGAAAGTTAGGATGTCTGATCAGATGGAGTGCAGGAACGCTATTTTTTTATTATTCATTCAAGGTGAGTGGGCGTCCCTGGCGAGAACAGCATTTATTGACCATCCTTGATTGCTTTTGACATGGTGTGAGTTGCCTTCTTTAACTGCTGCAGTTCTGGGGGTGTAGGTACACCCACAGTGCTGTAAGGAAAGGAGTGCTAGAATTTTAACCCAGCGACAGTGAAGGAACGGACTTTTGTAAAGGACTTGAGTGAACCAGATGTGTTTTCTTTCAACAATCGAAAATCGGTTCAAGGTCACCATTGCACTCACTTTTAATTCCAGATGTATGAAATAACAGAGATAACATGGAATAAAAGGAAAATGGAGTGACAGGAATTGTCGTCGAAAGACATAGTATTACTCCAGAGAGGGTGTTAATTGCAGTGTAATGATTAGCTCTGTCCAAAAGCAAAAGCATGCAAAACAGACCTGTGGTTAAAAATAAAATGAAATCAAATAAATTTAAAAAAAACTAATGGCAGTCATGAGCTGAGATTGTTGAACTCGATGTTGAGCCCAGAAGGCCGCAGAGTGCCTAATCAGAAGACGAGGTGCTTTCTTTGAGTTTGTGTTGAGCTTCACTGGAACACTGCAGGAGGCCAAGGACAGATATTTGAGCGTGAGAGCAGGGCGGTGAAGTAAAATGGCAAGTAATAGGAAGCTCGTGGTCAAGCAGCAAATATAGTATTGTCACAAGACCTTTATTATTTTGTATTGAAAGCTAACAATTCTGTGTGCTTTTAAATGTTTGAGCAAACGGATTTTCTGTGAACATTGAATGCTGAAACGTGGTGTTGGAACTGAGTTCAGACTGCCGGCACCTAATGCCAAGCATCTCAAGAGGGAAATGACAGGAAGATTTATGAACGCCACATTACTTATTGTTTGGGTTTTAGTTTCACTTTGCAGGGTGAGAGATCTGTGAGCTGAGCAGTATTGCTGTGAGCTGGCAGGGACCTATGTTTGCAGATGAGGGAACAGAGCTATTAAATGAAAAATGGTATTTGCCTCTCTTGGAAAATAAATCCTACATTTGTGGTGTGGTTGTGGTCTGTTTGGAGAGAGGAAAAGAGCCCTGCAGAGAGAAAAGGCCGAGGAAAAGAGGAGTTTCCACATTCTGTGGTAGAAAACTACTTTGCAGAAAGGAAGCCCTGCATTGTTAAAGGAACAGAATTATATTCCATCCAGTCTCTGAAAAATCTCTGCCTCAAGAGTGATTCCTGTTGCCTCTTATATTTTAGGAAATGCAGAAAGCTCAAGAAAGCTTATATTGCTAGACAGCTACTTCAAACTCCATGTCGGCCTGTTGCTATATCCTTTGCTGAAAGATCTGTGTGACGCCTGCTGCAGACGAATTGCCTTGAACCCCAAACCATCACAGACTGTCCATTAAACCTGCCTGGAGACATTTCAAGTGGCATCCCACGATTGGACTCTGGAACACCTCACCGACCCGGGAATATCCGACCAGAATTTTATGACCCATTTATTTTATTATTCTCAAGCAACAGTTGGAAAGAGAAAAGCCTTTTTCCCCGGTTAACTGGTGTTTGAATATATATGTGTGTGTGCATTAGAATTAGGAAGACTAAGAAGTTATAAAATCTTTTCATCTATAGATTTGTTTCATTATTGTTTAAGATTTGTTTATTAAAAATAATTAGTTTTGTTGTTTAAGGCTTGGTATCCTTTATTCTGGGGGTGGAGGGGGGCGGAGGTGGCAAATAAAGTGTTTAATGTGATTACTTTTCTGGTAGCTGGAAAACTAGGGGTGACGGCATAAGTGTGGGAAATGGGTTCGACAGATGCAGTCAGATGCTTGATCTGTAAATTCTTTGATATTCACATTTCCCCCACCCCTCCCTCGAAGATACATCCAGACTCGCAGAGATCCTGATCAAATACTGTCAATTCCATGGAATACCCGGAAATATCGATACGCAATCCAGAACCGTCTATATTTCGATAAAATTTAGAGGCATCAATATTTGTACATCGAAACTCACCAGGAACACCAGCATCAGCGAGTCTGATATAGTACAACCCAGAACTGCAATATATATCCTAATTTCAAAAGATGGTATATGGTCGTTTGACGATACATATTGAAGCTTGCAGATCATACTCTTCCAAACTAATCTTCTCAGACGTTGATCCATTCTTTCCCTCCCAATAGAGCGGCTGATACTTCTCTGTCCCCAAGCTGATGACGTTTGGGGAGAATAACATAACAATGAAACTCTGATTCATCGCAAAGAAATTCGATTGGGCCCCATGAAAATTGACATTCATTACAGTCACTAAATAAACATGTTCAGCGAAAGATTTTCATCTTTCATAGATATATAAAGATATACATGAAAATAAGCTTAACCAGATGTAATGCAGACAGAAATTCTAACTTTCCCGGATATAAGTTAACTAACTGCCACACTGGTGAAAACTGCACAGCGCAATGTTGACATTGATTCAATAATGTCCACATCTGCTTGCGGATTCTGTACTGAACCATGATTATAATAATGCCTCCCTCTGCTGGTCAATATTGCACAGTTCATCGGCTGCATGAAAGCAGTCATATGTCCTTCGACCTGTGCATAAAAAAATCAATAATTACAGTTATAGAGATGATGAATGCTGAAGACTGAAATACGTGATTTGATACATTAATATCTCCCTCCATTGATAAGTCCTGGTTTTTACCTCTGTTGTGGAATTCTACACGATGCAGGCTACATTTACACAGTGATATCCTCATTCTCTTTTGAATACTGGGCAGACATTGGTTATACTTACACCATAAAGCCGACATGAACTTTCAGATCCTCCTGCATAAACTGTGCCAATGGCTCCAACTGATGCAATATGTGCTTTCTCAACTTGGAACAGTACACCCGTCCAGTATTTCTGCATTTCTTCAAGATCAAGACAAGAAATGCAAACAACAGCCTGAGAATGAAGCATAAACCAACTAGTGGCCCGCTAACCTTAAACTTATAGTTTTCATAAATTGACCTCCTTGCGTACAAACTCAATTAGTTCATACAAACTAACCCACGCCACAACTCGAACTTACACATTTAGATGACCTGTGACTCATTAACTGAACACCTCTCCAAAGATAATACATCGACAATGAAGTACATGACCGTCCAAACTGATCTGAATTGTGATTGGCTTTCTTCTCTTCTATTTATTCTGCTAGCGAATCTCTTTCAGGAAGCGACCCGAGTTTTGGATGCCTCACGACTCCCAGAAGGGACAAGCTCTAGAACCTGCCCAATGTTTTCCATTCGTTCATCCTTTTTTCTGATTTCACTGGTTAGGCCCTTCAGAGAATGGCAAGCCCGACCAGCAACAACAATATGTACCGTCTCCCCCTCAGTCTTCAGCACGCAGCAACTCAGAGATTATCATCCCGCGTGGGAAGGATAGTGAGTCAGAGGAGTCTGTTCAAGGTGAAGTTCACATCACAGCTGCATAGTACCGACAGGAGTGGAAGGTACAACAGAGGACTGATGTGACTGGAAGGTATGATTGGACCAAAGCATTACTGAAGAAGCCGGGATAAACATTTCATGAAACCAGTCTTAACAGAAGGATATTGTAGTTATACCAGTCGATTACGGATGCATGAACTACCAGCTCTGATTCTTTGTGATGATTATGAAAGCAGTCATATGTGTATTTATAGTGCAAGAACTAAGTTTTCTGTTGTCAACTATGAAGCATACACATACATAATATATGCATAGATTTCCTAATCAATACATAATATCAGTGTTCACTCAGGAAGTGGAAATTGACAAAATGTCTGCAGAAACAGGGAGATTAGAAGCAATGGATAGGATAAACATTGAGAGGGAGAGGTGCCACAAAGGTTGGCTAAGCTTAGGGTCGATAAGACACCTGATCTAAATGACTAGATTCCCAGGCTGCCATTGGAAGCGGGCATTGTGGTAATGGAAGGGCTTACTATAATCTTCAATCCTTCCCTGCATCTGGGGTGGGGGGCGGCGGGGAGGGGGTTGCCAGAGGATTGAAAAGTGCCAAATGCTTTCAAGACAATGTGTAAAGACAGTCCTCGCAACTACAGGCCAGTTAGTTTAACATCAGTGATGCGTAAGGTTTTAGAAACAATAATCAGAGGAAATATCTACACACACTTGGAGAGGTTCGAAGTACTAAGGATAGCCGAAACAAATCTGTAAAATGCAGATTTTACTTGACTAACCTAATTACTTTTTGGATTAAATAACAGAGAAGGTTGATGAAGGGAATGTGTTGGATGTTGTTTTGTTTGGATTTGAATAAAGCTTTTAATAACGCACCACATAAAGTTTGGTGAACAAAATCGAGGTTCACGGAATAGGAGGGTCAGTGTTCAATTGAATCAAAAATTGGCTTCAGGGCAGAAAACACCGAATCATACTAAATGATTGTTTTTCAGACTGGAGGGGGGTAGACTGTGGTGTTCCCCAAGGGTCAGAGGGGCAGCAATGCTTTCCTGTTTTGATCTATATAAATTCTTTGGATCTTCGAATACAGAGTAGAATCTCAAAATCTCCAGATGACGCCAAACTTGGAGAGGTGGTAAATAGAGAGGGTGATATGAACCACCTACAGCAGGACATAGATAGGCTAGCAGAATGGGCAGACTGGTGACAGATGGAATACAATACAGACAAGTGTTGGTTGATGCATTTTGGCAGATGGAATAGGGAGAGTCAATATATACTTAATGACACTGTTCTAATGACTGTGGGGGAAAATAAAGACCTGGGGGTGCATCTGCATCGATCTTTGAAGGTGCTGAACATATTGAGAGAGTGATTAGTAAAGCATATGGGATGTTGGGCTTCATAAACAAAGGCATTGAGTACAAAAGTAGGGATGTTATGCTGAACATGTATAAAGCTCTTTTTTAGGTTCCAACTGAAGTGTTGTGTCCAATTATGATCACTACACTTTAGGAAGAATGTGACGGTTTTTGAGATGATGCAGAGGAGATTTACCAGAGGAGGGAGGATTTTAGTTATAAGGTTAGGTTGGAAAAGCTGGGCTGCTCTCCTTCGAACAAAGGAAGTTGAGAGGACATTTAATGGAAGCGTACACGGTAATGACAGGTTTAGATAAGTTAGAGAACGAAAAACCTTTCCCAGCAACTCGTGGTACAAGGACGAGAGGACACAGATTGAAGGCTTTGAGCAAGAGATAAAGGCTAAATATGATAAGGAAGTTTTTTTTACACAGCGGGTGGTAATGATCGGGATCCTGTTGCCCACAAGGGTGATGAAAACAGAGACAATCAATGACTTCAAATTGAAATTTTACGGCAACGTGAAAGAAATAAACTTGCAGGGCTTTGGGGATTGAATGGGGGGAGTGGGAATGACTGGATGAAGAAACAGCATAGATGCGATGAGTCAAGATAACTGTGGAAGTTGTTGGCATTGTAAATATTGATGCAAAGTCTGTCCACTTATATTGAGGGAGGGAATTCGTGGAGGAGAGGTAAGGAGTCATTTTCAGGCGAGGGAGGTACAGATATTTCAATGCAAGTTTGATTACATTTTCGTGCTCGATGTGAACAAAGGTTTGACACAGCCACAATCATCGATGTATCGGATAAAGAAGTTGAAAAGGGAAACGGAGAAGCTCGGATCGTGTGAGGGAGAGAACAATTTTGAAAATCCTGCCATTGTGTCGGGTTCGAGGCACCACACTTTGAGGAACAATTTGTAGGCTTTAGAGCGGGTGTAGAAAATGTTCAAAAGAAAATTCCAGGGGTGACAGATGTTTATGCCGACAGATTAAAGAATCGGGGTTGTTCTCCTTAAAGAGGAAATTGAGAGAGAGTTTGATACAGTTGTTCCAAACCATGGTCTGTTTAAACAGAGTAGATAGAGAGAAACTGCTCTCATTGGCAAACCTGGCGAAAACCAAAGGACACAGGTTTACGGGATTGGCAATAGAATCAACGGCGACATGAGGGAAAACGTATGCACGTGTTTAGGATATGAAATGAGCTGCCTGAGAATGTGGCGAAGACAGATTCCATCAGAAGCGAACTGAATAAACAACTGAAGAGAAAAACAATGCAGGTTAGTGATGAGGGGATGTGGGAATCAGATTTGCTGAGCTGACCGTGCAGAGAGCCGACACAGACAAGACAGACCAAATGGCCAACTGCTGTGTTGCAACCATTCAATACTCCTTTTTGTTTGAATATATGAATTGTTGAACGGAATTGCACAGTTAAAGAGAGCATCCAAATTATAGACGAACATCCGTTAGGGGCTTCTCTGACGTTAGGAATTTAATTTCTGAATAATCATGCTGAGTTAAGGCCATCACGAAAACTACTTGAGATTGAAAGATGGGACTCATGATTTTTGCAGGACTTCCTTGATTTCTGTTTAACACAGCTTCTAGTTACGATTAGTTGCTTATTGTGATCAGATTTGTCCAGTACGGGTGGGGCTTGGTCCAAGTCAATCTTAGTGCAAAATATATTCCATCAACAGGGAATTAACGCAGCTGTCGTAATCTGTTTGTTCAAAGATTAAGAAAAACTATTTGAATAATTTTGCAACCTCAGTATTCCCATGGAGCTCCGGGCGTGTATAAAGGTAATGCACTGGGAATGTGTCACGTCAGAATTCATTTCAGAGATATTACCTGCAGCATGAACAGACCGATCACTCCAAGCAGAAAATGCACCAACCAATTCAATGGGTCAGGAACATATTCTATGTGATCCTTGCTATAATTGGCGTTCCTGGTAAGTTTCTTTAACCAATGAAGTTTTGCAAATCTGTGTATGAACTGGTTTCTTCCATTACCATGGGAATAATCATAGTACATGAGATCGAATGATTACAGTTACACAGACACACATTCACTAATATAATTGCATTGATTTCCTGAATTACTGGTGCAATTTTAATCTGTTGTCTCAACTGTTTCCAGCTCAAGGCACTCTGCATTGTAAAGTTATTGAATTATGTGGAATTTTGTGTTCTGTAGAATCACAGCTCAAAGCAGGAAAATCTCAGAGGGGAAGGATTACTGGAATTATCTGTTAATGTAGAATTGTACTGTGTGTGTGCACTAACTGGAGTGGAGCACCTGACCTCAGCGATCATGTATAACTGGGAGTCTCTGTCACTCTAGAATTGCATTTATTGTGTCTGACTAACTGGTGTGGACCACGTAACTCTGGGGACCATGCATTGTCTGGACTATCTGTAATTGTTGAACGGAATTGCACGGTTATAGAGAGCATCCAAAGTATAGACTAACCTCCCTGAGAGGCTTCTCTGACGTTAGGAATCTGCGGGTCGCCATCTTACTCTTACTCTAAGTAGAATTGTTGACAGCACTATTAGGTGCTGATTAATTTCCTTCCAGAATACGGTCCTGAGAAGCCTTTGGTCATAAGTGCACTGCAATAATAAATAATCCTCTTCAATATTACGAAAAAAACACTGATGACTATGACATATTAATAGACAAGTTACTGATTTTAAAGCACAGAAACTGGGCATTCCGCATAACTAGATTATGACTTTCTTCCTGCTCTGCACTCGCCTCTCTTCATTTCAGCTCATTTATCCTATTAGCATATCCTTCCAATCCTGTCTCCATCATGTACTAACTTCGCTTCTTCTTATATTTTTCCCATTGCAACTACTCCACGAGGTCTCAATTGCACGTTCTCAGCACTCTGAGTAAACAGGTCTCTCTTGAATTCCATCGTGCATTTATTGATGATCGTCTTATTTTCAGGAAATGGAGAACTGGTCACCAGAAAAGGTGGAAATATCAGGTCTGCGTTTTCCCTCTCTAACCCCTATGTAATTTTAAAGTCCTCTATTAGCTCAGCACACATCCTTCTCTTAACGACAGATGGAGCCACGACATATCCCAATAACTATAATCTTTCAGTTAAGGTATTATTTTTGTGAAGAATATGTGAACCTGCAGGTTTCTCTGTATATTTTTATCATGTGTAGTCCAGAAAAGCACACATTATTTATGTGTTCAATCACCACCTTTATAATAGGTTATTGCAACATTTATCTTTTAATGAAATTCCTGTCGAAATGAAAGTCCGTACTTTCATCACATTTGCATTGACTCATGAAACTCCCTTTTCACTTTAACTCATTTATACATCAGAGAGAGTTGTCCAAGACATATGGGTGCCTCCTATCCGAGGGAGTGGTTCGAGTCAGGGTGGAATTTCTCAGACCCGAGGGAGTAATTCGAGGCCGGGATGGGTTCCTGCATTGGGAGTGGTTGGAGACTCGGTACAGTTCTCCAGTCTACTCGTTTTTTGGCTCCTCATTACTACATTTAACTGGTTGATCAGCGTCCGGTGAGCAGGGTGCTGGACCTTTCCGTCCAGGGTTTGTTAAATCTGGACGTGCTGGGGTTGGAGGCAGGTTGGGGTCATGGACCCGATCTGACCCGATCCGAACCCACACGGTTTTGGTGCTAAAATCCTTCCTGCCTGGGTTGAGAAACGGAGAATATTTTTTTCCGTAATTTACAGCCACTTCTCCCTTCTCTCCTTTACAGTTAATTTAGTCTCAATTGTGATCCTGTCCAAGGGAAATTGCGGACTCTCGACTTGCACCACTCACTACCTGGTGGCCATGTCAACGACGGATCTACTGGTCATTATCACTGAGATCATACTCCGGAAAATCAATAACCTTTATTTCCCATTAAATTTCCTGGACCTCACCTCTGTGTGTCGCCCTCTCTATGTCCTGACCCGTGCAGCCATCGACTGTTCCGTTTGGTTCACCATCGCTTTCACATTTGATCGATTTGTCGCCATTTGTTGCCCGAAGCTGAAATCAAAATATTGCACCAGGAAAACTGCGACTGTGGTTCTATCAACAACTGGCATTCTGTTCTGTCTGAAAAATATTCCCACCTACTTTAGATATAAACCTAAATGGGTAGCCGACAATGTAGGATGGTGCTGTTCTAATCAGCCAAGCTATTTTACTGACCCTCGATGGATTGGATTTAGAATGTTTGAAAAAGTTTTAACACCATTATTACCTTTCATTTTAATTCTGTTGCTGAACGCTCTGACGTTCAGTCACATTTTAGTGACCAATCGTGTTCGTCAGAGACTGAAGTGTCAGAGCAAGAAAGATAATCACAGTGACTCTGAAATGGAGAGAAGAAGGACGTCTATGATTTTACTCTTCAGCATATCTGGCAGTTTCATATTTCTGTGGCTGGTGTATATTTTATATATCTTTGCTGCTGGTGATCTCTTTGATGGTGATTCTTTTGATATATTTGAAGATGTCGCATATATGCTTCGGAATTTAAGTTGCTGTACAAACACATTTATTTATGTGGTCACTCAGTCCGAGTTCAGAGAGCAGTTAAAAAATGCAGTGAAATATGTAGTTACATCAGTTAGTAAATTAATTAATAAACAAAGCAACTGAGACCAGCTTTCAGATCCAGTGGTTAATGGACAAGAGGTGACCACTGAAGGTGCAGAAGAAAATAGCCTGTAGGAGTGAAAACAAACACGAGAGCTGAAGACGGGGTCGAGAATAGGAGCAGCAGAAGGAAATTAGCAGCGGATATCTGATACACCAAAGACCAGTGAATAAAGAACAAACAGTGATATTCAGAGGACCTGAAGTAAATGAGCAGGAGTAGTCGGTCCTGCCAAGCAGTATTGGGAGAAGCGCAAGAAGTTACTTTCAGAGGACCAACAATAAATATGCAGCAGGAGTCAGGCAGAGCAAAGAGCAGCGGGTCGGGGTGGATGGGGGTGGGGGGTGGTTGGGGGGTTGGCGGGGGGGGGGGGGAGTGGGCGCCGAAAGGAGACACTGGGAGGACCGGAGGTATGTTATCAGGAATCAAAAAAGCGGAAGAGCAGTGAGAAAATGGAAAGAGAGGACCTTCGTAAAGGGGTCAGGAGGAGAGTGATTGCGCTCCCTAAAGGAACTGATGTGAAAGAAGCTTGAACTGGATATGACACCTATCATTAAACAAGAACCATGCCGTTTAATAAGTATGTTAAACTAACTTGATCAATTAACTGTAGCTGGAGAAGCAAACATTTATTTTGAAAAAATGCATTGTCTTCCTGATATTCCACTCGAAACATTTATTCTGAATTGCTTTGACATCTTGGGAATGTTGAGGTGAATTGTTTACAATAGTTGACATGGTTGATAAGAAGATGAAACATTGAGGTACAACTGCTTTGTATCTACAATGATGTATTATTTGTTCACACAATGAAATGTTAACTCTGGGAGCCGAGGAAATAAGCGATGGACATGCTATCAGTGTACATCACTCCAATTACAGTGGTGCCGAGACAGCAGATGAACCTTATGTTAATCTCGTGCAAGAGGGAATTCAAAGGATTTCAGAAGAAGGAATCGGAAGCCCAAAAGATGGAAACCCAAAGTCTTTGCTGGTACAGTGTACAATGGTGTCTGTGGTGTAATTATTTTGAAACACAGTTCAACGTAATGCCCATTCAGAGACAGGAGAACAAAGGGACGGCCTGTGCAGAGAACATTCTAGGAATCCTGGCCTCGAAGGATAAGAAACTTCCACGTTGTCTTCAGAGCTTTTTTGTTAAGTATTTATAGCATCTTGTTCAATGAATTATACTGGATCCATAAGTAACCGTTATTTGTAACTTATTAGATCAGGCACAACTGAGGACCCCATTGTAATAAATTGTAAACTTCAGAACAGAAAATGTTTAAATAAACGTTTTCTAAGGCTAAAAACCCCAAAATACACAAGGTGCAACTTGTGGCCAGACGTTGAAAAGGGCTAAAACGAAATAACTGGTTGTGAAAACAGGAAATGCTCAAACCACTCAGCAGGTCTGACAGCATCTGTGGAATGAGAAGCAGAGTTAACGTTTCGGGTCAGTGACCCTTCATCGGAAATGATGTCGTTCCAATCCCACCTTCCAACATTTAGCTCTTAGCCGTGCAGATTGTGGTATCTGATGTGCATATCCAGACTCCTTTTCAATGAGTTGAGAGTCTCTGCCTCAACTACCAGTCAGTTCCGATGAAGGGTCACTGACCCGAAACGTTAACTCTGCTTTTCTTTCCACAGATGCTGCCAGACCTGCTGAGAGGATCCAGCATTTCTTGTTTTTATTTCTGATTTCCAGCATCCGCAGTATTTTGCTTTTATAACTGGTTGTGAAGTTGACTGGAATCTTGCTCTGATTAGGCTGACCAACTTTTTTCATTCAAGAAAGGGAATACATAAGGGGAGCAACCAGACACAGATCCGCAAGACATGTGAATAAGATGTTATTTGAATTACGAGGTAAAAGATTGCTCAGCAACATGGGGTGAATATCAGCAGAAAAGAGGAATAATTTAGTATTTTAAACTTCCAAGAACCATCGAATCATAGAAACATAAAATGTTTAAGGTGCAGTAAGAGGCCACATTGACCCATAGTGTCTGTGCCAGCCAGAAAAGGATCCACCTATTCCAATCCCACCTTCCAACATTTAGTTCTTAGCCCTTTTCAATGAGTTGAGAGTCTGCCTCAACTACCCTTTCAGGCAGTGAGGTCCAGATCCCTACCCACCTCTGGATGAAAAAAGATTTTCCTCATCTCCCTTCCATTTTTCTAGCAATAAGTTTAAAGCTATGCCCCCTCGTCACTGACCTCTCTGCTAAGGCAAATACATCCTTCATCTCCACTCGATCCAGGCTCCTCAAGGTTTTGTACATTTCAGTCAAATCTCCACTCAGCGTTCTCTGTTCAAAGGAGAATAACCACAGCATATCCAATCTTTCCTCCAACCTGCATTTTTCCAGTCCTGGCAACATACTCGTAAATCTCCTCTGTACCCTCTCTAGTGCAATTAGATTCTTTCAGTCATGAGGTGACTGGAACTGCACACAGTACTCAAGTTATGGCTTAACCAATGAGTTATACAGTTCCAGCATAATTTCCCTCCTCTTCTATTCTCTTTCATAGCTAATAAAGGAAAGGATTATGTCTGCCTTCTGAACCATCTATCGACCTGCCTGCTACCTTCAGGGATCTGTGGACATTGACTCCAAGATACCTCACTTCCTGTACACTTCTCAGTATTTTCTCATTTATTATGTACTCCTTTCCCTTGTATGACGTCCCAAAATGCATCACCTCGCACTTCTCTGGCTGGAATTCCATTTGTCCCCCCATCTGACCAGACCATCAGAATCTACCTGCAGCCTCCACATATGCTCCTTGCTATCTACCAAACAGTCAATCTTCGTCTGCTCTGCAAACTTCTTGATCATGCCCCCTACATTAAGTCCAAATCGTTATTATATACCACAAAACACAGGGGACCCAGTACTGAGTCCTGCGGAACACCACTGTAAACAGCCTCCATTCATTAAAACACCCGTCAAAAATTACCCTTTGTTTCCTGCCACCAAGGCAATTTTGTATCCACCTTGCAGCATTTCCCTGAATCCCATGGGGATTTTTTTTATCCAGTCTGCCATGCAAAATCCCTTGCTGAATTCTATGTTGACCACATCAGCTGCTCTGCCCTCATCTATCTTCCTTGTTATTGCTCAAAAAATGTGATCAAGTTGGTCAAGCAA
Organism: Heterodontus francisci; assembly: GCF_036365525.1. Taxonomy (NCBI): domain Eukaryota; kingdom Metazoa; phylum Chordata; class Chondrichthyes; order Heterodontiformes; family Heterodontidae; genus Heterodontus; species Heterodontus francisci. Next base: position 242,990 of record NW_027141790.1, read on the forward strand.
GATCTTCCCTGAACAAATCCATCCTGAATATCCTTGATTAACCTGTGCCTTTCTAACTGACAGTTTATCCTGTCTCTCTGAATAGATTCCAATAATTTTACCACTGCTGAGTTTCTACTGGATGGCCTGTAAATATTCAGTCTATCCTTCGCTCCCATTTTAATCAGAGGCAGAACGTTAGCAATTCTCCAATCCTCAAGCACCGCACCCCTGTATCCAGTGATGACCACGGTGCTGAGGACACTTTGGATAGCATGTTTAGTGAGGTGGTCACGCCGCTGGTAATGGCTGCACGGGCAGAAAAGGGATGGCTGTCCAGCAGTAGTAGTCGGCGCCTGCAGGTAGTGCAGGAGTCTCTTGTGGCCATCCCCCTCCCAAACTGATAAACCACTTTGGATATTGTTGGGGGATGGCCTCTCAGGGGAAAGCAGCAACAGCCAGGTTTGTGGCACAATGGATGGCTCTGCTGTACAGCAGGGCAGGAAAAGACTGGGAGATCCATCGTGATAGGAGATTCAATTGTAAGGCGAGCAAACAGACGTTTCTGTGGCCGCAAACGAGGCTCCAGGATTGCGTGATGCCTCCGTGGTGCTCAGGTCAAGGATGACTCAGAGTGGCTTTTTCAAGGAAAAAGCATGTTTTCCCTTAAGGATTCTACCTCGTTCAAAAGTAGTTTGAATTGGTTGAATATGTGTTTCCTTGTCCTTTGCTTTTAACAAGAGAGGTGGGATGTCATTACATCCGGAGAACTTTTGCTTCACCACTTTAAAACTGGTAGAGTTAACCCTTTCCGCTCGCAACTTAACAATTTGCTGTATGGTATTTTGTATATATATATATATATATATATATATATATATATAAAATTATACATATAAATATATTGGATTTTGTGATAATTGCTCTTTCTAAATTATCACATATACCCTGGATTGAATGAACTAATTTCGCTCCAAGCCGAATGGACCTTGTGTTCTTTGTTTCTCTAAATAAGTGGACCATATGGTCACAGAGATCAATCAACTCCAGCACTTTAAGACTTTTGCAACATTTATGACAGCATGGTGATATTTTGATCTGAATGTTTGGCCTTCTTTTTTATAAAGTCAGGAACTGGCATTAATTCCTTCGTATATTTGTTTCTATTTATTATATTTCGAGATAAAGTCTTTGTAATTATTTGCAGTCAGCTTCTGCAGCAACGTTAGACACAGTGGCGCAGGGTTAGCACCGCAGCCTCACAGCTCCAGCGACCCGGCTTCAACTCTGGCTACTGTCTGTGTGGAGTTTGCAAGGTCTGCGTGGGTTTCCTCCGGGTGCTCCGGTTTCCTCCCACAGCCAAAAGACCTGCAGGTTGATAGGTGAATCGGCCATTATAAATTGCCACTAGTGCAGGTAGGTGGTAGGGGAATATAAGGAGAGGTGAGGATGTGGTAGGAATATGGGATTACTGTAGAATTAGTATAAATGGGTGGTTAATGGTCAGCACAGACTTGGTGGGCCGAAGGGCCTGTTTCAGTGCTGTATCTCTAAATCGAAATTACTGTCTCTGATAAATTCATCGGAAACCACAAAACATGGAAATAATTGTTTATGACATTTAAATCAATAATAAATAAATTAATATGAGTTGCTATTCCAAGCACTCAAAAGGAAATTGACATGAGTTTAAAGGGAAATGAACATACATAATTTTCAAAAACAGTAAATGGAAATACCGTCTAGGTGGTTGCTGGGTATTGAGGAAAAACTTACTTTAAAATAAATAATTGAAAGAAACAGGGGGTATTTATATAGAAGCCTGTTCCTGGGGGTATTTAGGTGGGAGTCTGTTCACAGGAGGGGTGTTTAGAGGGGCGCCTGTTCCTGGGGGTATTTAGATGGAAGCCTGTTCACATCAAGCGTATTGGATGGGGGTCAGTTCACAGGAGGTGTATTTAGATGGCAGCCTGTTCAAAGGAAGGGTGTTAGCTGGGGGTCGGTTAACATGGGGATATCAGGTAGGGGTCTGTAGACTAGGTGTATTTACATGGTGGGTGGGGGGGTGCTATTCACGGGCATGAATAAGTTACAGGGGGATATACATTGTGGGGGGTATAAATTGCGGGGGGTATAAATTGCTGGGGGATACGAACATTGCGGGGGTTGTAAATTGCGGGGGATATAAAAATTGCGGGGGAGATATAAATTGTCGGGGAGATATAAATTGCGGAGGGTCATATAATTGCGGGGGTGATAAATTTCGGGGAAGGGGTAGCGTTAGGAAAAGAAAGAGAAAATGAAAGTCTGAAATAGAGTTGAATAAACCGAACGGACTGAAAGAAACAAAGAAAGAGAAAGAGAGAAAAGACAGAAAGAGACAGAAAAACAGAAAAGAGGGTGAAAGTCAGACAAACAGAGAAAAGATAAAGCCAGAAATAGAGAAAACACAGAATGTCAGAAATAGAGAAAAGACAGAAAGTCAGAGAAATAGAGAAACGGCAGACAGAGACAAAGAAAGAGGGAGAAAAAGAAAGAGAGAAACGACAGAAAGAGACAAAGTAACAGGGAGAAAATACAGAAAGTCAGAGAAATAGAGAAAAGACAAAGTCAGAAATAGACAAAAAACAGAAATGCAAGGGAATAGAGAAAAGACGGAGAGAGAGAGATAGAGAGAGAGAAAACGAAAGAGAGAGAGAAGCACAGAGAAAACCATTGTGACAGAAAGACGCACAATCACTCTGAGAGAACCACAAAGTGAGGGAATGAGAGAGAGAAACAGAGGAAGAGAGAGAGAAACAGAGAGAGAGAGAAAGTTAGACATTGAGAAACTGAGAGAGAAACGGAGAGAGAGAGAGCGAGAGAGAGAGAGAGAGATTGAGGAACAGAGAGAGAGAGAAACACAGAGAGAAAGAGAACCACATTGAGGGAGCGAGAGATTGAGGAACAGAGGGAGAGAGAGAAACAGAGAAAATGAAATAGAGATAGAGAGAAAAAACAGGGAGACATTGAAATAGAGAGGGAGAGAAACAGAGAGAGAATCACAAAGTGAGGGAGAGAGAGTTTGAGTAACAGAGAGAGTGAGAGCGCACACAAGAGAGATAACAACAGAGAGAGAGAGAGAGAGAGAGAGAGATAGATAGAGAAAGAAAAAACAGAGAGAGAGAGAGAAATACAGGGAGAGAGAAGCACGGATAGAGAGATAGAGAGAGAGACATTGAGGAACAGGGAGTGAGAGAAAGAGAGACAGAGAGAAAAACAGAGAGAGAGAGGGACATAGAGAGAAACAGAGAGAGAGATAGAGACAATTAGACACACAGAGGTAGAGAAAGCTTGAGAGAGAGATTGAGAAAGCGATTGAGGGAGAGAGATTGGGAGAGAGAGACTGGTTGAGAGAGAGAAAGAGATTGAGTAATGGGGAAAAGATCCTGGAAAGAGGCAATGGGGTGTGAATGGGAGAAAAGGGTCAGGACTGGTACAGAGAAAGCGGGATTCAGACTGGACTCTCTCCCTCTCTCACTCTCGCTCTTTTTCTCTCTATCTCTCTCTCTCTCTCACACACACACACTCACACACACACACACACACACACACACACACACACACACACACACACACACACACACACACACACACACACACACACACACACATTGTAATTAGCTTGCAATTCACCTGGACACAGAGACGGAGACACAGGAACTCACATTCACAAACCAGCTGCATGGAAAGAAAGAATTGAGGCTGATGACGTCCTAATATATCCCAGAATCTGTCACTCAAAACAGCCAGTCCATCCAAAATACAGCTCATCCAACCATCTCTCAGCTTTCTCCATCTGTACACTGCCTCCCAGATATGCGACAGTCCAAGGTGAGTCTCGGTGTAAACAGGAAAAGGGGGAAAGAGGGATATTCCAGCGATATCCCAAATGGACCATTCCAGACAGAAACCTGTCTGTCTGTCTGTCTGTCTGTCTCTCTCTCTCCCAAAAACCTCTTCAAAAGAGCAGAACATCTGCTGTAAATTAAAACCTGAAGGGGCCGGTTTGGATAATGACTATTTAGCAATAATTGCATTAAACGTCTTTCACTATTCACCTCCAGTTAATAGAACGTTCAGAAAATGATTCACTGCCGTTCTCTTGAAATTCTGGCAGTGAGATTTTGTTGGAGAGGCCAGTTTGACTGCAGTATAAACAGGCAGTTTTTATTCGGAATTTCAATTTCACTTTGTTCATCACATGTCCACATTCAGGATGTTCCTGTCCCTCTGCAGCTGCTGCCCTGGAGAAATTAATTGTATTCAAATTCTTTCCCTCAGTTTGGAGACATGAGGAGAGACGCTTTACACTAGCAGAGGGGAGAAATAAATAGGCAGGGAGTTGCTCTGATCTGGAATTTACATTTTGGCAGGTTTCTGAAAGCAGATTCAATATTAACTTACAGAAGAAAATCGGATCAAAGCTTCAATTTCTTTGAGTTATTGTATAGAAAATACCAGCATAAAGAAAGAATTGAGAATGAGTGAGAGAGATGTCATAATGTTAGTGATGAAGAATCCAACACAACTTATTTAGAGAGTTTTTATTTGTAATGATTGTTGAGTTTTTTTTATGCTGTTGTGTGGTTTATGCATTATCTTTAATCACTCAAAATAATTTTCCAAACAGGCACCAGTTTAATGTTACAAGTGTTTACATAGTAGGAAAATAGCCATTTAACAACAATCGTATTGAAATTATTTTATTCAGCATCTCAAGTTTACAGAAAGTAAATTCCTCAAACATTTTGAAACTTTCAGACTCTCAGGAACACTGAATCTTCCATCAGCAAAAGCTCACCATCTCCATCTGTTGGTGTCCCTGTCTCACTGCAGTTACTGTCCTTCTCTCACCATCTCCATCTGCTGGTGTCCCTGTCTCGCTGCAGTTACTGTCCTCTCACCATCTCCATCTGCTGGTGTCCCTGTCTCAATGCAGTTACTGTCCATCTCTCAACATTTCCATCTGCTGGTGTCCCAATCATCAGGATCTGACGGCTCCCACAGTTGAAAAGCATGCTGCATGTTAAAAATGGTGGATATTGTTTCTGAACGGTTCCAGTTGCATCGATGACCACATGTTCAGCAAGTGTTACCAGCTACAGAAAGCTGATCTCCTGGGTTTCGAAGTTGTGGGATTGAGGAGTCACTGTGCCACATCCACGAGGCTCAGCACTATTTAGATAGCATGTTAAGAGAAGTGTTCAAACTGTATTTGAGGAGAGTGCAGGCAGAGAGGGGATGGGTCACCATCAGAGAGACGAAGAGGACCAGGCAGGTAGCCCAGGTTTTCGCTGAGTCGATCTCGCTCAATAATAGATTTTCCTCTTTGCAAGCAAGTGAAGATGATGGTTCCTCACGGTTGTGCAACTACAGCCAAGTCCGTTAAACCACGGACAGCTCAGCTGCACAGGGCAGGAGGAAGAGGAGTGAAAAAGTGAAGGTGGTGGGCCGTTCAATAATTAGGTGAACAGACAGGCATGTCTGCGACCATAGACGTGACTCCAGGACGGTATGTTGCCTCCCTGGTGAGAGGGTCAAGGATATCACTGTGCAACTGCAGGGTGGGTGAATAGCTAGAGCTCATGGACCACAATTCCACTAAAGACAGGTAGAAAGAGTAATTAAGACCTGGAAACAGATTTTAGAGAGATAGGAAAGAGATTAAAAAGCAAGACTTCAAAAGGAGTAGGTTCATGATTACTCCCGGTGACACATGCTGGTGAGTATAGAAATAGGAGTGTGGTGTAAATGAAGGCGTGGCTGGAAAGATGGTGCAAGTGGGAGGACTTTAGATTCTTGAGGCATCCGTACTCGTTCTGGGCAGGTGGAAACTCGACAAGCAGGACCGAGACCAATAACCTGGAAGACAGCAGAAACAAAGGCCAGCATCAAATCGGGTCAAAATACCGGGAAACAAGTTATAAAAGGCTAAATTTAAGTCACTCTATCGACTGCATGTAGCATTCGCATTAAGGTATAACTGATGAATTGATGGAACATTAGTAAACAAGAATTATCTTTAACGGACACGTGGCTGCAGCTGACCAAAGCTGGGAACTGAAATTTCAAGGGCATTCACCATTTAGGAAGGATAGGAAAAAGGAAAAGGATCGGGGGTAGTATTGGTAATGAAGGATGAGATGTTGCATTAGTTCAATTCTGCAATGCATAGTCACAAACATCTATTTTAACCACTTAATTGAAAGTTCACAGTTAAAGAAGCAGCCATATCCCACAAAATGAAAATGAGTAGCCTTGAGAGAGATACTCCACATTTGGGATTTAATTACTGAATTACCAAAATTAACGGGGACAGCCAGAATCCACAGTGAAGTAGAGCAGCCCTGAAGCAAACATCCAGACATTTGGAGTTAAATTGCTGAATGGTCACAGTCGAGTGAAGGACAGCACTGAAACAACATGAGACTACTGATAAGATAGATGATGTTTGAAAGAGCCACCTTATTGCTCGGAGAATCAGGCTTTAATTTCCATGAGTTAATTGATGTGATTAGAATAGTCCATTCTTAGCAGTTTTCCAGTTCAACTTCAGAAACATATGTATTTTGTTACAATGGGGACAGAACTCGATGTTGTAATCTGTTTGTTCAAATCTTTAAAAATGGAATTTCAATTTTCCCGTGGAGATCCCACAGGGTATAAGTTATCGGCTCTGGGAATGTATCACCTCAGAGTTTAATATAGAGAGATTGCCTACAGTACAAAGGGACAGATCATTCCATACAGAAAATGCTTGAAACACTGAGCAGTATCAGGAAAATATATTACCTGATCCTTTCCAGCATTGGTGTTCCTGGTAAGTGGTTATAACCATTGAAGTTGTGTAAAACTGTGCGTGAGCTGGTCTCTATTTCTTCTCTGATAAAGAATGTTACTTGCTGATATAGTGGGCAGCGATATACAGACAGCCGATCACTGATATCATTTTCTTATGTCAAATATCCTGCATTTTCGCTGCGGTTTTATTGTATTCCCTTAACTGATAATAAACCTCTGATTGTAACTGATAGAATCTCTGAATTATCGAGTTATTGTATTTAGTGGAAAATCGTGTAAAGTTAACTTAGATATCATTGAAGCCAAATCTTTAAAAGAAGGTATTCCTGGGACCATCTGTCACTGTAGAATTGTACTGAGTGTGGGTCACTAACTGGAGCGAAACATCTGACTCCAGTGCTCATGTACTAATGTGGAATTGTGCGGAGAGTTGGTCATGAACGGGAGTGGGACACCTGATCCCAGTGAGCATGTTTTATTGTAATGACTGCAATTGTCCAATCCGATTTCTGTTTTGAAATCTTTGCTTCTCATAAAAGATTTCTCTATTGAGATGCCTTTGGGTCTGACGAATGGATTGCCAAGCGGAAGATGTTTACTGAGGTTTGCAAATCCATATATAAATTTAAATGTATTGATATTTCTGTGTTTTCTGTTGAACTGTTCCTACTGAAACAGATGCTAACTATTCACCGACAATTAAACCGCAGGACAGCACTGATACAATATTCCATTACTGTAATAATTACTTATTCTTAAGCTGAGTATAGTTAATGTGAACACTAGATATTTTATTGCTGATTAATCCCTTCACCCAACATAGTCCTGCGAAGCTGTGGGTCACGTGTGCTGAAACCAAATACCAATTAATGGCACAGGATAAATATTGGGCAGTATTTGTTGAATCGTCCACTGCTGTAACAGATTCATCTTTGACGGATGAGTTCATGTCTCAGGTTCAGAATCTCACCAGATGTGACCTGTACCAATCTCCGCCCTTGGCTCAGTGAGTTGTGTCCCTCTGACGAGATACCTACAGCTAATGAACATACATATCCGATTTTCATAATACAGAGATCAGAGCAAGTGAGGTAAATAATAACTTAGTAAATATGAATGGTGAAATAAACAGTACACTTCACTCAGCTCTGGTATCATCTGATTAAAAATAATTGCACCATCTCGAGTGCATCAGTATCCTTTTTGTAACATGGAGACTAGAACAATACACAGTACGCCAAGTTTTGTAAAACCATGGTTCTATTTTAGTATAAGATCAGCTCTTTGTTTTTGTTTTTCAAATCCAATCCTCTGGAATTGAACTCCTGTGATTGTTTTGTATTTTACGGGCCTGTTAACATGTGTTGCTACTTTAAATGATTTGAGAATCTGTCCCCTGAACCCCTTTTCCACTTGTCGTCTTGTCTTCAAAGACTCTTGTCATCCAAGCATTATTTGAGATGCTTATTTTTCAGAACAAAATTCAGCTGCTCACACTTAGCACTCCTCAAAATAATATCGCATTTAAATGCCCTTATCAAGCATTATTAATAACGTTTTCAGATATTTCGTTGTATTCCTACTCGGTATCAACTGTACTCTGAATTTGGACTTGGCTGCAAATTGTGAAATTGTGCTTCTGCTTCCCACATCCATTTGGTTTATTTAAGTGGTGAAGGACAATATTCGCAGCGCTGACCTTTGTGGAAAACCACTTCCCAACTTCTGACAATCTAACAAAATATCTTTAACAAAAACAAGAAATGCTGGATTCACTCAGTAGGTCCGGCAGCATCTGTGGAAAGAGAAGCAGAGTTAACGTTTCGGGTCAGTGACCCTTCTTCGGAACTGACAAATATTAGAAAAGTCACAGATTATAAACAAGTGAGGTGGGGGTTGGGCAAGAGATAACAAAGGAGAAGGTGCAGATTGGACCAGGCCACATAGCTGACCAAAAGGTCACGGAGCAAAGGCAAACAATATGTTAATGGTGTTTTGAAAGACAAAGCATTAGTACAGATTAGGTGTGAATATACTGAATATAGAACATCAGCAAGTGCAAACCTGAAGAAAAACAACCTGAAAAAAACAGTGGGTAAGCAAACTGAACAAACTAAGATGAAATGAAATAAATGCAAAAAATGTAAAAAGGAATGCAAAAAAAAGGAAGAAAAAAAGGAAGAAAAAATAACTAAAAGTGACTAAAAATGAAAGTAAAGTGGGGGGCTGTCATGCTCTGAAATTATTGAACTCAATGTTCAGTCCGGCAGGCTGTAGTGTGCCTAATCAGTAGATGAGATGCTGTTCCTCAAGCTTGCGTTGATGTTCACTGGAACACTGCAGCAATCCCAGGACAGAGATGTGAGCATGAGAGCAGGGGGGAGTGTTGAAATGGCAAGCAACCGGAAGCTCAGGGTCCTGCTTGCGGACTGAGCGGAGATGTTCCGCAAAGCGGTCACCCAGTCTGCGCTTGGTCTCCCCAATGTAGAGGAGACCACACTGTGAGCAGCGAATACAGTATACTACATTGAAAGAAGTACAAGTAAATCGCTGCTTCACCTGAAAGGAGTGTTTGGGGCCTGGGATAGTGAGGAGAGAGGAGGTAAATGGGCAGGTATTACACCTCCTGCGATTGCAAGGGAAGGTGCCCTGGGACGGGGACGAGGTGGTGGGGGTAATGGAGGAGTGGACCAGGGTGTCGCGGAGGGAACGATCCCTTCGGAATGCTGACAGGGGAAGGGAGGGGAAGATGCGACTTGTAGTGGCATCACGCTGGAGGTGGCGAAAATGGCGGAGGATGATCCTTTGGATATGGAGGCTGGTGGGATGAAAAGTGAGGACAAGGGGAACCCTGTCACGTTTCTGGGAGGGAGGGGAAGGGGTGAGGGTAGAGGTGCGGGGAATGGGTCGGACACGGTTGAGGGCCCTGTCAACCACAGTGGGGGGAAATCCTCGGTTGAGGAAAAAGGAGGTCATATCAGAAGCACCGTCATGGAAGGTAGCATCATCAGAGCAGATGCGTCGGAGACGGAGAAACTGGGAGAATGGAATGGAGTCCTTACAGGAGGTAGGGTGTGAAGAAGTGTAGTCGAGGTAGCTGTGGGAGTCAGTGGGCCTATAATGGATATTGGTAGACAACCTATCCCCAGAGATGGAGACAGAGAAGTCGAGGAAGGGAAGGGAAGTGTCAGAGATGGACCATGTAAAGGTGAGAGAAGGGTGGAAATTGGAAGCAAAGTTGATAAAGTTTTCGAGTTCGGGGCGGGAGCAGGAAACGGCACCGAGACAGTCATCAATGTACCGGAAAAAGAGTTGGGGGAGGGGGCCTGAGTCGGACTGGAACAAAGACCTTTGGTCAGCGATGTGGCCTGGTCCAATCTGCACCTTCTCCTTTGTTATCTCTTGCCCAACCCCCACCTCACTTGTTTATAATCTGTGACTTTTCTAATATTTGTCAGTTCCGAAGAAGGGTCACTGACCCGAAACGTTAACTCTGATTCTCTTTCCACAGATGCTGCCAGACCTGCTGAGTGAATCCAGCATTTCTTGTTTTTGTTTCAGATTTCCAGCATCCGCAGTATTTTGCTTTTAAAATATCTTTAACCCTTATTCCCTGTTTTTCTGTTTTTGTAGTCAGATTGTTGTCCATTCTGCTAAATGTCCCCGAATTTCACTTGCTCTGAGATTAGTCATCAGCCTGATACATGGTCCCTTATTGAAGACCTTTGGAAAATTAATGGCAATTACATCAACTCTATTACATGCATCTAATCTTTCCGACATTATTTAAAAATCCAATATGGTTGGTCAAGTATGACCTTCATTTTGGAATATGTGATGAATATTCTTAATTATATTCTGTGTTTCCAGGTATTTATCCGTCACATCTCAGAAAGGGGATTCCAGTAACTTCTTTGCCGCTGACGCTAACTGATATATAGTTATTCGAACATGTTCTGCATTACGTGTAAAGTACAACAACCACATTAACTGTCCG